>NC_047111.1:77420779-77720779 GCF_902500255.1 Thalassophryne amazonica | reverse complement strand
GGAGGGACGTAAGTGTCTGAGAGAGAAATACAAAAAAAAAAACTTCAGCTTTCCACCTGGTGGCATTAAATGACAAGAAAGTTTGTATGAGGTCAAACCCACTTGCACAAAGCCATGAGGCACTCTTCGATAATGTCTCGTTGGGCCTTTGTGAACGCTCTTCCGCGAGAGAGTCGGTAGATTGTGTGCAACATGGAGTCGATCATTATTGCTCGGTGGTCACTACCAGCAAACAGGGGGGCGCACTTGGTAATGAGTGGCAACACAGCAGAGCACAGGTAGCGATTCAAAGCCAGGGCCATCTCTGTAGTGCTGAAAGCCACCTGTTGGAAATATATTGTGGAGATACAAGGATCACAACCAGCTGTGGTAACATTCCTGCCCCACAGGACTGCAAAGACCACGCAGGAATGTAGTTTATGCACAATAAATGCATACAAAATTATTTGAGACTCACTGTATCAAGAGAGGCTGCAGCTCTCATATCAGGCAAAAAGCCCACCTCAAGCACATGCAGCAGGAAATCCTGGTTATCAATACCATAAACTCTGTCCAGGAAAAGCACCATGGGAGCCTTGTGATCTGGCACGAAACTAGCCGACATCTTTGGCTCTATGACGCTGTTGTCTAAGCATGTCATTTAAAATAAAAGTAAAAGAAAAGAAAGTTTGACAAAAATAGGAGAAACACAAGATCATTACATGAAATAATTTAGATTCAAACCAATAACATGGGTTTAGAAATGTCATTTTCACTGTAAGATTAACACGGTTTCCTGCTTAGTCACCTTTTCCTAAAGTAGGAATCTGAAGAGGAAGGCTGATGACTCCCACCAGATCCTCAATAGGAACCAGAGACCTAAGAATTGCCCTGATCCGCAGTGCCTCACCCTTACCAGCCTGGATCAACTACAAGAGATTAAAAAATGTGGTTAATCTGTAAAACAGTTTCAAAAGTTTGTCTGTTTTGTTGTTGTTTTTTTACATTTTCACGTTTATGGTATAAATGTTGTATCAGGATGCATCAATGCTGATGCCAGTACTGGATGCCATCATACACTGTTATATAATCATATTGTAATTTGACGAATTCCCACCAAACTTGCTGTGTGCATGTAAATTGAGTCCAGATTTGCCCTTAAGGGGTTTGTTGTGGCATAGCTCAAGGTAATTCAGACAAAGGTCAAAATTTGGGTTTATCTGTCTCTTTGTTCTCCCTCTTCTCACAACTCCCTCGGCTGACTGCTACCAAACACAGTAGTATGTAGATGACTGTCAACACCAGAATTGCCCTTAAGGGGTGTGTTTTGGCAAAAGTCAAGGTCACTGGGGTTGAAGGTCAAAATTATGATTGTTTTTATCAAAAACACTTACACACATTCTTACAGTGGGGAAAATAAGTATTTGATCTACTGTCAATTTTGCAAGTTTTCCCACCTACAAAGAATGGAGAGGTCTGTAAGTTTTATCATAGGTACACTTCAACTGTGAGAGACAGAATCTAAAAACAAAATCTACAAAATCACATTGGATGATTTTTAAATAATTCATTCGCATTTTATTGCATGAAATAAATATTTGATTCCTGAGAAAAACAGACCTTAACATTTGGTACAGAAACATTTGTTTTCCATTACAGAGGTCAGACGTTTCCTGTAGTTCTTGACCAAGTTTGCACCCTGCAGCAGGGATTATGGTCCACTCCTTCATACAGATCTTCTCCAAATCTTTCAGGTTTAGAGTTTCAGCTCCCTCCAAAGGTTTTATACTGAGTTCAGGTCTGGAGACTGGCTCGGCCACTCCAGGATCTTGAAATGCTTCTTACGGAGCCCCTCCTTAGTTGCCCTGTCTGTGTGTTTTGGGGTCATTGTCATGCTGGAAGACCCAGCCACGACCCATCTTCAATGCTCTTACTGAGGGAAGGAGGTTGTTTGCCAAAATCTCTCAGTACATGACCCCATCCATCCTGCCTTCAATACGGTGCAGTCATCCTGTCCCCTTGCAGAAAAGCACCCCCAAAAATGATGTTTCCCCCCCCATGCTTCACGGTTGGGACGGTGTTCTTGGGGTTGTTCTCATCCTCCAAACACGGCGAGTGGAGGTGATTCCAAAAAGCTCTATTTTGGTCTCATCTGACAACATGACCTTCTCCCATGCCTCCTCTGGATCATCCAGATGGTCGCTGGTGAACTTCAAACGGGCCTGGACATGTGCTGGCTTAAGCAGGGGGACCTTGCTGCCCTGCAGGATTTTAAACCATGACGGCATCGTGTGTTACTCACGTAATCTTTGTGACCTGTAGCGCCATGGCCTCGATTCGCCTTGATTAAATAAAATATATTAATCCTGTCTCAACAACAAAAACAACTGGAGACAGAGACTGCGTTTCCACCCCCAGTTGAGAAATTCCAAAGTCATCTGGAGATCTTCAGATAAGTTTTGGAGACGTCCACTGATGGTCCAACACTGTTTCGCAGAGGAAAAACAAAGCTGTAATTCAAAGTTCTTCAAAGGGAAGCCCTTCGCCTTTTTAATCAGTAAATTTTCAGTCATTATGAATTACATGACATTATAATGGCTTCACTTCAGAATCTGAGCTTCTCAAGGCCAGCAGAACCCAAACATTTATGATCAAGCTAAGACAGAACCTCTCCTCATCCGGGGGGGGGGGGGCTTCCTCCATGATAACACGTGGTCATAAACTTTGGCTGGACAATCAGCTTTTATCTTGATGTTTAAAGCAAAGGAAAAGACCTTAGGTTTGAAATAAAAATTTAGATCAGTATTTCGTTCATTTATATCTAAAGACTTATAATGTTTGTTTGCATTGATTATTCAAACAAAATGCTTTGCATTTAGTCATTCCATTTATTGATATGTGTTCTTGCCACTGATATGTGTGTGTGACCTTTCCGCATTATCTAAAATGCTGATGTTGAAGTATTCTGTTTATTCAGAGGATGTGTTTAAGTGACGATGAATAATGCATTCATTTGAGTGTCTTAGAATAATAGTATTTCAAATTAATTAATGTGTTTAAATAGTTGAATCATTTGAGTCTGCTCTGAGGACATGAAGTTTCTGTGAGACTGCACACACCATTACACACACCCTATATGGGCGGAGTTTGGTGACATCAGTCCCTCTTTAAGAAGTCAGGACAGAGCCTTGCTTGTCCCTTCCTCTGCCCATTCTGCCTTCTCCACGCTCTTCTCTTTGTCTTTTTGTAACGCTTAGTTTTTATTTTTGGGACCAGGCCCCATTGCTAAGTTAAGCTAAGCTACCACGTGGCATTCGTTCATTCTTTACTTTTGACAGACTTAAAGTTTAACCTGATGCTTTAAGGTGCGTCAAGTCTTTTGAATTCTTAAGAGAACTTCCGAGCTGAGCTTTTCAAATATAGAGTGAATGTACAGAAAAGCGACTTCTCCTTTTCATAATTTTCAATGTTCTTAAAGTTATACTTTTCTAAATTCACTAAGACTTTAATTTGGCTCCAACAATTTTGTTAAGCTACCAGACACCATTTTCAACAAACACCTTCTACCTCTGGGTTCCTGCAAGCTGACAACGGAGCTGATTTCAAACCTGACGGCAAGCAGCTAACCGTCGGAAAGCCAGCCGACACAAGCCCTGGGATCACTTGGGGACACCTCTGAGTTAACCCCTCCGACCCAGGTGAGCTCACACTGCCCAGAGCATGAATATCCACGACAGACGGATTGGACCATCCAAACAACTCTTCAACAGCAGCTAAGTGACCCAGTCAACGGTTCCACAAATTTTGATCGTTGTCTATGGATACAAAGTGGCTAATTTTAATCCTTTGGCTCTTTTTAAAACATGTTCATGCTTGTTTAATGTTTTTCTTAATAACTGAATTCAAAATTCATCACTAAATTCCAATCAGATTTATTTACTTAAAGTTTTAAGCTTTATCTCTTTCTTCCAATGTCTCATGAGTAAGAAAATTGTTTCCATGAATAAACTTATGTTCAATCACTGTCCATAAATGCCAGTAAAATGTTCATTTCTTGTATAAATTGTAAATAAATTGTAAATATCACTTCCTGTTCCGGAGCACAGCGGTGTTTTGCTGTATCTGTTAATTTTGGCTCTCTGTTGGGACTGTTTACACAGAGACTGCTACCTGCTGCTTTGGACTTTGAACTAATAGTCTTTTTCAAGACTTTTTTACTTTTTTACCTTTTTATTTTATTTTTTTTTTACTTTTTTACTTGACTCTACTGGTGGTCGGCTCTCACTGCGGTATTGTATCACTTCTTGTTCCGGAGCACAGCGGTGTTTTTCTGTATCTGTTAGCTGTTTGATCTGCGCAGTTAGATTGATCTAGTTATCTAGATTACGATTTGTTTCCCAGTGTAATCTTTACGTGCCTTAACTAAAGCACTCCTTCTGCTGAATCACCTCTAAATTATTTACACATTATTCGCTTTGCGTGTTTTTAGGAATCCGCTAGCTTAGCGTAGCTACTAGCTCTTAGCCGATTTAGCATGGCGGCTTCTCCTGTCTCTCCCGCACTTTTCTGCTCTGGGTGTGAAATGTTTAGTTATTCCTCGGCCTCCTTTAGCAGTAATGGTACTTGTAATAAGTGTAGCTTATTCGTAGCTTTGGAGGCCAGGCTGGGCGAATTGGAGACTCGGCTCCGCACCGTGGAAAATTCTACAGCTAGCAAGGCCCCTGTAGTCGGTGCGGACCAAGGTAGCTTAGCCGCCGTTAGTTCCCCCCTGGCAGATCCCGAGCAGCCGGGAAAGCAGGCCGACTGGGTGACTGTGAGGAGGAAGCGTAGCCCTAAACAGAAGCCCCGTGTACACCGCCAACCCGTTCACATCTTTAACCGTTTTTCCCCACTCGACGATACACCCGCCGAGGATCAAACTCTGGTTATTGGCGACTCTGTTTTGAGAAATGTGAAGTTAGCGACACCAGCAACCATAGTCAATTGTCTTCCGGGGGCCAGAGCAGGCGACATTGAAGGAAATTTGAAACTGCTGGCTAAGGCTAAGCGTAAATTTGGTAAGATTGTAATTCACGTCGGCAGTAATGACACCCGGTTACGCCAATCGGAGGTCACTAAAATTAACATTGAATCGGTGTGTAACTTTGCAAAAACAATGTCGGACTCTGTAGTTTTCTCTGGGCCCCTCCCCAATCAGACCGGGAGTGACATGTTTAGCCGCATGTTCTCCTTGAATTGCTGGCTGTCTGAGTGGTGTCCAAAAAATGAGGTGGGCTTCATAGATAATTGGCAAAGCTTCTGGGGAAAACCTGGTCTTGTTAGGAGAGACGGCAGCCATCCCACTTTGGATGGAGCAGCTCTCATTTCTAGAAATCTGGCCAATTTTCTTAAATCCTCCAAACCGTGACTATCCAGGGTTGGGACCAGGAAGCAGAGTTGTAGTCTTACACACCTCTCTGCAGCTTCTCTCCCCCTGCCATCCCCTCATTACCCCATCCCCGTAGAGACGGTGTCTGCTCCCAGACTACCAATAACCAGCAAAAATCTATTTAAGCATAAAAATTCAAAAAGAAAAAATAATATAGCACCTTCAACTGCACCACAGACTAAAACAGTTAAATGTGGTCTATTAAACATTAGGTCTCTCTCTTCTAAGTCCCTGTTGGTAAATGATATAATAATTGATCAACATATTGATTTATTCTGCCTAACAGAAACCTGGTTACAGCAGGATGAATATGTTAGTTTAAATGAGTCAACACCCCCGAGTCACACTAACTGTCAGAATGCTCGTAGCACGGGCCGGGGTGGAGGATTAGCAGCAATCTTCCATTCCAGCTTATTAATTAATCCAAAACCCAGACAGAGCTTTAATTCATTTGAAAGCTTGTCTCTTAGTCTTGTCCATCCAAATTGGAAGTCCCAAAAACCAGTTTTATTTGTTATTATCTATCGTCCACCTGGTCGTTACTGTGAGTTTCTCTGTGAATTTTCAGACCTTTTGTCTGACTTAGTGCTTAGCTCAGATAAGATAATTATAGTGGGCGATTTTAACATCCACACAGATGCTGAGAATGACAGCCTCAACACTGCATTTAATCTATTATTAGACTCTATTGGCTTTGCTCAAAAAGTAAATGAGTCCACCCACCACTTTAATCATATCTTAGATCTTGTTCTGACTTATGGTATGGAAATAGAAGACTTAACAGTATTCCCTGATAACTCCCTTCTGTCTGATCATTTCTTAATAACATTTACATTTACTCTGATGGACTACCCAGCAGTGGGGAATAAGTTTCATTACACTAGAAGTCTTTCAGAAAGCGCTGTAACTAGGTTTAAGGATATGATTCCTTCTTTATGTTCTCTAATGCCATATACCAACACAGTGCAGAGTAGCTACCTAAACTCTGTAAGGGAGATAGAGTATCTCGTCAATAGTTTTACATCCTCATTGAAGACAACTTTGGATGCTGTAGCTCCTCTGAAAAAGAGAGCTTTAAATCAGAAGTGTCTGACTCCGTGGTATAACTCACAAACTCGTAGCTTAAAGCAGATAACCCGTAAGTTGGAGAGGAAATGGCGTCTCACTAATTTAGAAGATCTTCACTTAGCCTGGAAAAAGAGTCTGTTGCTCTATAAAAAAGCCCTTCGTAAAGCTAGGACATCTTTCTACTCATCACTAATTGAAGAAAATAAGAACAACCCCAGGTTTCTTTTCAGCACTGTAGCCAGGCTGACAAAGAGTCAGAGCTCTATTGAGCTGAGTATTCCATTAACTTTAACTAGTAATGACTTCATGACTTTCTTTGCTAACAAAATTTTAACTATTAGAGAAAAAATTACTCATAACCATCCCAAAGACGTATCGTTATCTTTGGCTGCTTTCAGTGATGCCGGTATTTGGTTAGACTCTTTCTCTCCGATTGTTCTGTCTGAGTTATTCTCATTAGTTACTTCATCCAAACCATCAACATGTTTATTAGACCCCATTCCTACCAGGCTGCTCAAGGAAGCCCTACCATTATTTAATGCTTCGATCTTAAATATGATCAATCTATCTTTGTTAGTTGGCTATGTACCACAGGCTTTTAAGGTGGCAGTAATTAAACCATTACTTAAAAAGCCATCACTTGACCCAGCTATCTTAGCTAATTATAGGCCAATCTCCAACCTTCCTTTTCTCTCAAAAATTCTTGAAAGGGTAGTTGTAAAACAGCTAACTGATCATCTGCAGAGGAATGGTCTATTTGAAGAGTTTCAGTCAGGTTTTAGAATTCATCATAGTACAGAAACAGCATTAGTGAAGGTTACAAATGATCTTCTTATGGCCTCGGACAGTGGACTCATCTCTGTGCTTGTTCTGTTAGATCTCAGTGCTGCTTTTGATACTGTTGACCATAAAATTTTATTACAGAGATTAGAGCATGCCATAGGTATTAAAGGCACTGCGCTGCGGTGGTTTGAATCATATTTGTCTAATAGATTACAATTTGTTCATGTAAATGGGGAATCTTCTTCACAGACTAAAGTTAATTATGGAGTTCCACAAGGTTCTGTGCTAGGACCAATTTTATTCACTTTATACATGCTTCCCTTAGGCAGTATTATTAGACGGTATTGCTTAAATTTTCATTGTTACGCAGATGATACCCAGCTTTATCTATCCATGAAGCCAGAGGACACACACCAATTAGCTAAACTGCAGGATTGTCTTACAGACATAAAGACATGGATGACCTCTAATTTCCTGCTTTTAAACTCAGATAAAACTGAAGTTATTGTACTTGGCCCCACAAATCTTAGAAACATGGTGTCTAACCAGATCCTTACTCTGGATGGCATTACCCTGACCTCTAGTAATACTGTGAGAAATCTTGGAGTCATTTTTGATCAGGATATGTCATTCAAAGTGCATATTAAACAAATATGTAGGACTGCTTTTTTTGCATTTACGCAATATCTCTAAAATCAGAAAGGTCTTGTCTCAGAGTGATGCTGAAAAACTAATTCATGCATTTATTTCCTCTAGGCTGGACTATTGTAATTCATTATTATCAGGTTGTCCTAAAAGTTCCCTAAAAAGCCTTCAGTTAATTCAAAATGCTGCAGCTAGAGTACTGACGGGGACTAGAAGGAGAGAGCATATCTCACCCATATTGGCCTCTCTTCATTGGCTTCCTGTTAATTCTAGAATAGAATTTAAAATTCTTCTTCTTACTTATAAGGTTTTGAATAATCAGGTCCCATCTTATCTTAGGGACCTCGTAGTACCATATTACCCCAATAGAGCGCTTCGCTCTCAGACTGCAGGCTTACTTGTAGTTCCTAGGGTTTGTAAGAGTAGAATGGGAGGCAGAGCCTTCAGCTTTCAGGCTCCTCTCCTGTGGAACCAGCTCCCAATTCAGATCAGGGAGACAGACACCCTCTCTACTTTTAAGATTAGGCTTAAAACTTTCCTTTTTGCTAAAGCTTATAGTTAGGGCTGGATCAGGTGACCCTGAACCATCCCTTAGTTATGCTGCTATAGACGTAGACTGCTGGGGGGTTCCCATGATGCACTGTTTCTTTTTCTTTTTGCTCTGTATGCACCACTCTGCATTTAATCATTAGTGATCGATCTCTGCTCCCCTCCACAGCATGTCTTTTTCCTGGTTCTCTCCCTCAGCCCCAACCAGTCCCAGCAGAAGACTGCCCCTCCCTGAGCCTGGTTCTGCTGGAGGTTTCTTCCTGTTAAAAGGGAGTTTTTCCTTCCCACTGTAGCCAAGTGCTTGCTCACAGGGGGTCGTTTTGACCGTTGGGGTTTTACATAATTATTGTATGGCCTTGCCTTGCAATATGGAGCGCCTTGGGGCAACTGTTTGTTGTGATTTGGCGCTATATAAAAAAAATTGATTGATTGATTGATACATCTGAGTTGAGCTCTTGCAGCCGGCTGCGCTGCACATTAGGATGTAAATCATAAAAAATGCAGGACACCTCATTTTGGAAAGAAAAAAAAACAACATTTTAGTCTATTGTAGTTTATTGTCTGTATTACAGCATTTGGAAAGAGGTGTCATTTTATTTAAAGTGGCAATTCGTTTTGAAGTTATTAATTCCGACTGGACTCTGTCTCGGCAGAGAGCCGCACGTTTGGAGCTGTGCCGACGGAACGGAGGATGATTCTCGTTTCTTGACTGCAACAAGACAAGAGTCCCAGTTAATGACTTTAATCCACACAAAAGTGACTCCCGATTGACATATTTTAATGGCTTTAAGAGGGGTTAAGAAGCGGACTTGCCGCTTCTGAAGAGCAGCGAATCAAAGAACCAGCGAGCCAGTGGATAAAAGCAGTGCTTCACTGGTTCACGCTTCAAACTGGAGTCGCACTGCAGAAACAGTTAGATATATCATATAGCAGATGAACACACTAATATTTGAGAAGTGAAATGAAGTTTCTTGTATTTACAGAAAGTATGCAATAATTATTTAAACAAAATTAGGCAGGTGCACAAATTTGGGCACCCTTTTCATTTTATTGATTTGAATACATTTAGCACTAATTATTGGAACACAAAATTGGTTTGGTTAGCTCATTGACCCTTGACCTCCTTACACAGGTGAATCCAATCATAAGAAAGGGTATTTAAGGTGGCCATTTGCAAATGTTTCCCCTCTTTGCATCTATTCTAAAGAGTGGCAGTATGGGAGCCTCTAAACAACTCTCAAATCATCTGAAAACAAAGACTGTTCAACATCATGGTTTAGGGGAAGGATACAAAAAGCTATGTCAGAGATTTCAGCTGTCAGTTTCCACTGTGAGGAACATAGTGAGGAAATAGAAGAACACAGGCACAGTACTAGTTAAGGCCTGATGTGGCAGGCCAAAAAAATCTCAGATAAGCTGAAGCGAAGGATGGTGAGAACAGTCATAGTCAACCCACAGACCTGCTCCAAAGCCCTACAACATGAGCTTGCTGTAAGTAAGTAAGTAAGTAAACTTTATTTATATAGCGCTTTTCGCAGACAGGGGTCACAAAGCGCTTTACAAGGTAAAACAATAAAAATATACAGTAAAAATACACACTCAGTACTAAAAAATTATTGGCCTGTTTAAAAAGTAGAGTCTTTAGTTGCTTTCTGAACATCTCAACAGTCTAGGATTCTAGGGATCGCAGGGACAGAGGGAGATCATTCCAGAGACGAGGCGCTACGGCTTTAAAAGATCGGTCTCCTCGAGTTTTAAAGCAGGTTCGAGGAACTATCAACAGGTTCTGACCTGAAGATCTGAGGCTGCGGGCTGAGGTGTAGGGCTGAATCAAGTCAGCAATGTAATCAGGAGCCTGACCATGTAGTGCTCTGAAAGTCAAGACCAAGATTTTAAAATTAATTCTGGAGGCAACAGGGAGCCAGTGGAGGGATTCCAAGATAGGCGTGATGTGGGCTCTCCTGTTGGTGCGGGTCAGAAGCCTCGCAGCAGAGTTCTGGACATACTGCAACCGATTTAGCGCCTTCTTACCCAGGCAAGTGAACAGGCTGTTGCAATAGTCCAACCACGTGGAGACAAAGGCATGGATGATGTTGTGAAAGTGTCGTGACACGGACCCACAACAGGGGGCGTTAATGAACGGACAATGGATAAGCCAAAAAGTAACAATTTAATGTTGTGAATCGCACAACGAAGTACAGACAATAACAATATGGTGGAATGTCAATTTTACACAAGGTGACGTGTGGGCAGGCTCGAAGATAGAAGACGTCTGGCAAGAGAAGAGCCGGATCCCACACAGCTTCCACCACCAACGGATCTGAAGAACACCGGAGCCGCCAAGCCCAGCGCCCCAGGTGGCCACTGTCTTCAGCAGTCAGACCCGGTACTGCTGGCAGAGAACAGAAACAGAACTGATGAGTGTGAGTTCGCACACTCAGTAATCCCACAGTCAGTGTTCAGTTAGGAGGGAGAACCTCCACCTCCAATCACACACTCGTACAGCTCCTGTGAAACCACTTATCTGGTTTGGGGTGTGAGGCGAAGCCGTCGCAGTCCACACCAAACGCCAATACCGCAGATAAGGACACGTCACAGGAAAACGGCTGCAACTGAGATCAGACTATTAGTCAAAGATAAGTCAGCAGAGAAATTACCTGAATGGTAGCTGATTTCTCGGCGAGGAGGTGGAGTTGCAGTCCGGCCTTTATGGTGATGGTGATGAGATGACTGAGTGACAGCTGGTGCTGATGAAGAGTGACAGCTGTCACTCCCAGTGGCTCCGGCGCCCTCTCGTGCTTGAAGCCCGCACTCCAAGCAGGGCGCCATCTGGTGGTGGTGGGCCAGCAGTACCTCCTCTTCAGCGGCCCACACAACAGGACCCCCCCCCCCAACGGGCGCCTCCTGGCGCCCGACCAGGCTTGTCCGGGTGCCGCTGGTAGAAGTCGGCCAGGAGGGCGGGGTCCAGGATGAAGCTCCTCTTCACCCAGGAGCGTTCTTCGGGTCCATACCCCTCCCAGTCCAGCAAATACTGGAAACCCCGGCCCTTTCGACGGACGTCCAGGAGCCTGCGCACGGTCCAGGCAGGCTCTCCATCTATGATCCGGGCAGGAGGCGGCGCCGGTCCGGGGGTGCAGAGAGCTGATGTGTGGTAGGGTTTGAGCCGTGAAACATGGAACACTGGATGAATCCGCAGTGAAGCTGAAGCTACCAGCTTCACTGCGGCCGGACTGAGGACTTTGAGGATGGTAAAGGGTCCTATGTACCTGTCCTTGAGCTTCTGGGATTCCACCTGCAGGGGGATGTCCTTTGTGGAAAGCCAAACCTCCTGCCCGGGCTGGTATGCAGGGGCCGTGGAACGCCGACGGTCTGCATGGGCCTTAGCCCTCGTCCGGGCTCTGAGCAGGGCAGAGCGGGCGGTACGCCACACCCGACGGCACTTCCTCAGATGGGCCTGGACCGAGGGCACCCCGACCTCTCCCTCCACTAGCGGAAACAATGGGGGCTGGTACCCCAAACACACCTCAAACGGGGAGATGAAACTTGGCAATTATGAGCGTACTCGATCCAGGCCAGATGGTCACTCCAGGCCGTCGGGTGCGCGGAGGTCACGCAGCGGAGGACCTGCTCCAGTTCCTGGTTCATCCGCTCTGCCTGCCCGTTCGTCTGGGGGTGGTACCCAGATGAGAGATTTATGGTGGCCCCCAGTTCCCTGCAGAAACTCCTCCAGACCTGGGAGGAGAACTGAGGACCACGATCCAAGACAATGTCCGATGGAATCCCATGCAGACGCACGACATGGTGGACCAGGAGGTCTGCAGTCTCCTGGGCCGTCGGGAGCTTCGGGAGGGCCACGAAGCCCTGGTGGGACGTATAATTTGTCCTTCGGACCTGTCCCCGGGTCCAGGCTCCGTGTCAGGGCCTCCCGGACGGTCTTCTCCACGTCCCAGGTAAGGGTGGCCACGACAGTGGACTCGGGGATGATGGTTTCAGGGGGGTCTGACAGCTCGGTCTTGACCTCCTCTTCATGCACCCGGGACAGGGCGTCAGATCGTTGTTTTTTTGTCCCGGGGTGGTAGGTGATCCGGAAGTCAAAACGCCCGAAGATCAGCGACCAGCGGGCTTGCCTGGGGTTCAGACGGTCTGTGAAAACCGTAAATGGTACCGATGCTCCCTCCAACAGATGTCTCCACTCCTCAAGAGCCTCCTTCACCGCAAGGAGTTCCCGATTGCCGACGTCATAGTTCCGTTCAGGTGGGGTCAACCTGCGGGAAAAGTAGGCACATGGATGGAGAACCTTGTCGGACTCCCCGCTCTGGGATAGCACGGCTCCTATCCCTGAGTCAGAGGCGTCCACTTCAACTACGAACTGGCGATTGGGATCGGGCTGCACCAGAACCGGTGCAATCGAGAACCGGCGTTTTAACTCCCTAAACGCGGCTTCGCACCTATCCGACCAGGTGAAGGGGACTTTTGTGGAGGTCAGGGCTGTCAGGGGGCTAACTACCTGACTGTAGCCCTTGATGAACCTCCGGTAGAAATTTGCAAAACCAAGGAACTGTTGTAGTTTCCTATGGTTTTTGTTGGTTGGGGCCAATCTCTCACCGCCGCAACCTTGGCCGGATCAGGGGCGACGGAGTTGGAGGAGATTATGAACCCCAGGAAGGACAAAGAAGTGCAGTGGAACTCGCACTTCTTGCCCTTCACAAACAGCCGGTTCTCCAACAACCGCTGTAGGACCTGACGTACATGCTTGACATGGGTCTCAGGATCCGGAGAAAAGATGAGTATATCGTCTAGATATACGAAGACAAACCGATGCAGGAAGTCCCGCAAGACGTCATTAACCAACGCTTGGAACGTCGCGGGCGCATTGGTGAGGCCGAACGGCATGACCAGGTACTCAAAGTGACCTAACGGGGTGTTAAATGCCGTCTTCCACTCGTCTCCCTCCCGGATCCAAACCAGGTGATAAGCATTCCTAAGATCCAATTTTGTGAAAATTTGGGCTCCATGCAGGGGCGTGAACACTGAATCCAACAGGGGTAACGGGTATCAGTTGTGAACCGTGATCTCATTCAGCCCTCGGTAATCAATGCATGGACGGAGTCTGCCGTCCTTCTTGCCCACAAAAAAGAAACCAGCACCCATCGGAGAGGTGGAGTTCCGGATCACCCCGGCAGCTAACGAGTGCCGGATGTAGGTCTCCATTGATTCGCATTCCGGACGTAAGAGGTTGTACAGCCTGCTGGACAGGTACTCAGCGCCCGGTATCAAATCAATGGCACAATCGTACGGACGGTGCGGGGGCAGCGTGAGTGCCAGATCCTTGCTGAAGACGTCAGCAAGGTCATGGTACTCGGCTGGCACCGCCGCCAGATTGGGGGCGACTAAAACCTCCTCCTTAGCTGTCACACCGGGTGGAACCGAGGATCCTAAACACTCCCGGTGGCAGGTTTCGCTCCACTGAACCACAACCCCAGATGGCCAATCAATCCGGGGATTGTGTTTTAACACCCATGGAAAACCCAAAATCACTCGGGAGGTAGAAGGTGTTACATAAAACACAATCTCCTCCCTGTGATTCCCAGACACCACCAATGTCACTGGCTGTGTCTGGTGTGTGATTAGTGGAAGAAAGGTGCCATCTAGTGCCCGCACCGACAATGGTGACGGTAAGGCCACTAGAGGGAGCCCAACCTCCTTTGCCCATCTGCTATCCAGCAGATTCCCCTCTGACCCCGTGTCCACCAGTGCTGGGGCGTGAAGGGTTAGATCCCCACTCAGGATCGTGACTGGGATACGTGCAGATTGTCGGGGTCTCCCCGCGTGGGTGTTGTGACCCACCCTTAGCCCAGTCTCTAAGGACGAGTGCTGCTGTTTTGACTGTTTGGGGCATTCTCTCTGTGTGTGCTCGGTTGAGCTGCAGAGAAAACACTCTCCACGGATCAGCCTCCTTTGTCTCTGATCTGATCACTTTTTGGCTCTGCTCATTTCCATAGCAACGTCAGCAGGGGGAGCTGTCGTCACGTGGAGAGCCCTGGCTGTGGAGCGTGAGGAAGTTGGCTCCCTTTCGGACCCGGGAGGAAGAGGGACGGCTTGTGCCTGACCACGCCCTTCGTCTCGCTCCCGTCGGTGTTCTGTTAATCGGTTGTCTAACCGTATAACCAGGTCGATAAGCCCGTCTAAATCCCACGGCTCGTCCTTCGCCACCAGGTGCTCCTTAAGGACCAGAGACAGTCCGTTTACAAAGGCGGCGCGGAGCGCAACAGCATTCCAGCCGGCTCGCGCTGCCGCGATGCGGAAGTCGACTGCATACTTCGCTGCGCTCCGACACCCCTGTCGTATCGACAGCAGCACGCTTGAAGCGGTCTTGCCTCTATGAGGGTGGTCAAACACCTGTCGGAACTCCCTCACACTCCCCCTGATAGGAGCCGTGAATTCTGTTCCCAGAGTGCCGTAGCCCAGGCGCGTGCCTCTCCTCGAAGCAAATTTCTAACGTAAGCCAACCGGCTAGCGTCTGACGCGTACATGACGGGACGCTGTGAAAAGACGAGCGAGCACTGCATCAAGAAGTCCACGCACGTCTCCACACAGCCTCCGTATGGCTCCGGAGGGCTTATGTATGCTTCAGGGGAAGGTGGGGGGCTTCGTTGAATGACCAGTGGAATGTCTGTCTCTGGCATTCGGTCAGCAGGAGGAGGTGCTGCAGCAGCGCCCTGAGCATGCGCTTCCACCTGGGCGGTGAGAGCCTCCATCCTTCGATTGAGAATGATGCTCTGCTCGGTAACTAAGTCCAACCGAGCAGTAAAAGCGGTTAAGATGTGCTGCAGCTCACCTAACACGCCTCCTGCTGGCGCCTGTGCACCTCGCTCTTCCATTGGCTGTTCAAGCGATGGTTGACGCCCCTCGGGATCCATGACGCTGGCCGAGAAATCCTGTTGTGAAAGTGTCGTGACACGGACCCACAACAGTGGGCGTTAATGAATGGACAATGGATAAGCCAAAAAGTAACAATTTAATGTTGTGAATCGCACAACGAAGTACAGACAATAACAATATGGTGGAATGTCAATTTTACACAAGGTGACGTGTGGGCAGGCTCGAAGATAGAAGACGTCTGGTGAGAGAAGAGCCGGATCCCACACAGCTTCCACCACCAACGGATCTGAAGAACACCGGAGCCGCCAAGCCCTGCGCCCCAGGTGGCCACTGTCTTCAGCAGACAGACCCAGTACTGCTGGCAGAGAACAGAAACAGAACTGATGAGTGTGAGGGGAAGGACATACAACTGAAACAACAGTGGCCCCAAAACAGGACCTTGCGGGACACCATACTGTAAGGCTGCTGTTTTCAATAGTTTATGGCCAGCCATCACACTAAAGGTCCTCTCCTCCAAGTATGCTGCATATAGTGTCTCTGTGCATCGTTCAACTATACAGCGCACTTTGCACAAAGAGATGCTGTATGATGATGTAATGCAGAGGAAGCCTTTTCTGCGTACACGCCACAAACAGAGTCGCTTGAGGTATGCTAAAGCACATTTGGACAAGCCAGCTTCATTTTGGAATAAAGTGATGTGAAAAGAAAAAAGAACACAGCATTCCAAGAAAAACGCTTGCTACCTTCAGTAAAATTTGGAGGTGGTTCCATCATGCTGTGGGGCTGTGGTGCCAGTGCAGATACTTGGAATCTTGTTAAAGTTGAGGGTCACATGGATTCCAGTCAATATCAGCAGATTCTTGAGAACAATGTTCAAGAATCAGTGACAAAGTTGAATTTGTGCCGGGGCTGGATCTTTCAACAAGAAAACAACACTAAACACTGCTCAAAATCTACTAAGGCATTCATGCAGAGGAACAAGTACAATGTTCTGGAATGGCCATCTCAGTCCCCAGACCTGAATATTATTGAAAATCTGTGGTGTGATTTTAAGTGGGCTGTCCAAGCTAGGAAACCAACAAACCTGACTGAACTGGGGATGTTTTGCAAAGAAGAATGGTCCAAAATACCTTCAACCAGAATCCACACTATATAGGAAGCATTTAGAGGCTGATATTTCTGCAAAATAAGGATCTACTAAATACTTTTTTCTGTTGGGGTGCCCAAATTTATGCACCTGCCTAATTTTGTTTAAATAATTATTGCACACTTTCTGTAAATACTAGAAACTTCCTTTCACTTCTCAAATATCAGTGTCTTCGTCTGGTATATGATATATTTTACTTAAATTGCTGATCCAAACAACCAATGGTTTATAAAGAAAAATCATGGAAATCATTAGAGGTGCCAAAACTTTTACATACCACTGTAAATGTATCAGTTCACCGCAGCAACACAACATATTAGGCAGCTTACATGCATCTCTGGAGCGCAACGTCCCAGTAAGTCAATAAGGGCAGAGTAGAAGGACATTATGGCATTTCCCAGGTGCACCCTGTTCTCCTCATGCTGCTCCTCTCCTCCAAACCTATGAGGAAAGTATCGTAAATGTTTCTGCTGGAGTAACACTAATGTGGGCAGGGATAATACTTGGAACTTCATTCTTCTTCAGAGGAGGCCTAAACTATCTTACATTGGGAAGCGTCTGTCTTTTTTAATACTTGGGCCATCCCTTGCAGGGTCCTCTGATATTTTGATTGCCTCTTCTACTGCAGCCAGCAGACCATTACCACCTTCCCCTCTCAGTGCTGGACCAAAGCACTCAGGCCTGCGAATGAGGAGGCGCACTACCACATTGGCATTCTCTTCAACACTCTCACCTACAGGAGGCAAAATAACAAGCTTTGATATTAATGGGGATGCAAAAAACACACTGTGGAGGGACAAGGATTAAATATTGCACAGTGTAGCTAATTAAAAATCAGACCATTAACAAATACAGCAAAACGGAGGAAGTCAAGGTATTTCTCTCCACCACAAGGATTCCAGCCAATGTCAGGGTATCCCTTAGACAGGAGTATCGGACAGCTCTGAAGTCCACATCCAGCCAAATATTTCACCACCTATAAGAAAACCAGCATTTTGAAGCATAAACAATTTTGCATGGCATCTTTTTTTCATGTATTTTTATTTTTACCATTTCGAGGTCCTGCTCTTGTAGCGCTAATGCTAGCTCATTGTTGTCAATACAAGAGGCTGCGGCCACATCCAAAGGGGTGGAGCCACGCATCCCTGAAAAATAACACAATGTCCAGCTCTGTCACAGTTCATATATACATCATCAGGAAAAATGTGGTGGAACCCGATAATTATCCTCACCAAGGCCGATGCCACTGTTCTGCAGAAGGTAGCTGAGGTGGTCAAACATAGAACGTTGATTTTGTCGACTGATACGACAAAAGTAGCACAGAAAACGGCAACAGTTTGTTACCACACGAGGGAATCTGATTTCCTGTTGTCAGAAAAATATGTTTTGAATGCAAAGCTAAGTAACACATTACAGGCTCTATCTTGATAGTATACAGTGATGTGAAGACATTTGTCCACCATTAAGCTCTTGCTTGTTTGAATTTATGACTTCAAAAATTTTTAAAAAGAAAAAAAAAAAAATCAGGCTTTTTATATTAAAATTTCTAAAATGATACCCAGTCCTTCAGATTCACAGTGAAAAGTAATCTCTACATCATGACTTAAAATAAATAATAAGTGCACCCTTTGGTATAACACATGAAAATCATTACTTTCACATCTAGTCTTCTTCATACAAATCAGGGGATGGATATATGCACATTTTCAAGACACTGATTATGTCTTGGACTTCATTTACCTCAGTTATTAAGAAATACAAACAGTATTTTACTGTTTGGTAAATCTGTCCAGAGGCAACAATTCCCCCCAAAAAAAAAAAAAAAAAACAACAACAAAAAAACTGAGTGACTCTGCAAGAAGGTGACTAGTGAGGAAAGCCAAAAAGATGACAAGACAACAGGCTTCTGTGTCTGCAACTGGAGAAATTGCGAATAGGGCAAGTTTTACATTTTGCTTCATCACTCACAGCTTCATAATGGAGTTGCACAGAGAAGGATTTTCATACAACAAAACAGATCAAATCTAGGCTTGTGTCTCTCAAAGTGCCCTCTGGCAAACTATAGCTGAGCTTTCAATTCTTCTTTTTATGAAAATGCCTCTTCATACTATTTCATGATGAAGCTGTATAACTGATCAGCTTCACTGTGGGTACATGCAGAGTGCATGTGTGTCATGAACCCCCCGATGTAAGGTGTATCTGAATATTGCACTCTATAGATAACAGCAACAAACTTGACTTTACGCCCAATTTTGGTGACCTATTGCATAACCACTCACTGCTTACTTAAAAGAGCAATGCTCCAACACTGTGCCTGACCACACCTCATTTTAAGACCAACGGTCACACAATGACTCACCAATGAACAGACATGCATTTGCAGTTTATAGGTCATGGGCACTTGGTGTAAAAATGACAACTACAGTGCAACCAGAAAGTATTCACAGTGCTTCACTTTTTTCCACATTTTGCTGTTACAGCCTTATTCCAAAATGGAGTAAATTCTTTTTCCCCTCAAAATTCTACTCACAACACCCCATTTTCAGATCTCTCCAGAGGTCTGGGCTCTGACTGGGCCACTCAAGGACATTCACAGTGTTGTCCTGAAGCCACTCCTTTGATATCCTGGTTGTGTGTTTAGGGTCATTGTCCTGCTGCAAGATGAACCGTTGCCCCAGTCTGAGGTCAAGAGCACTCTGGAGCAGGTTTTCATCCAGGATGTCTCTGTACATTGCTGCATTCATCTTTCCCTCAAACCTGACTAGTCTCCCAGTTCCTGCCGCTGAAAAACATCCCCACAGCATGATGCTGCCACCACCATGCTTCACTGTCAGAATGGTGCCTAGTTTCCTCCAAACATGACACCTGGCACTCATGCCACAGAGTTCAATCTTTGTCTCATCAAACCAAAGAATTTTATTTCTCATGGTCTGAGAGTCCTTTAGGTGCCTTTTTTTTTCGCAAACTCCAGATGGGCTTCCATGTGCATTTTACTCAGGAGTGGCTTCTGTTTGACCACTCTACCATACAGTCCTGATTGGTGGATTGCTGAAGAGATGGTTGTCCTTCTGGAAGGTTCTCCTCTCTCCACAGATCAATGCTGGAGCTCTGACAGAGTGACCATTGGGTTCTTGGTCACCTCCCTGACTAAGGCCCTTCTCCCCTGATTTCTCAGTTTAGACGGGCAATCACCTTTAGGAAGAGTCCTGGTGGATCTGAACTTCTTCCATTTATGGATGATGGAGGTCACTGTGCTCATTGTGACCTTCAAAGCAGCAGAAATGTTTGTGTACCCTTCCCCAGATTTGTGCCTCAAGACAATCCTGTCTCAGAGGTCTACAGACAATGCCTTTGACTTCATGCTTGATTTGTGCTCTGACATTCACTGGCAACTGTGGGACCTCAAGGGACATCTCAAGGATGATCAGTGGAAAGAGGATGCACCTGAGCTCAATTTTGAGCTTCATGAAAAAGCCTGTGAATAGTTATGTACACATAATTTCTTAGTTTTTTTTTATTTTAATAAATTTGCAAAAATCTAAAAAAAAAAAAAAACACCTTTTATAACATTGTCATTATGGGGTATTGTGTGTTGAATTTTGAAGAAAAAAAATTAATTTCATCCACTGTGGAATAAGTCTGTAACATAACAAAATGTGGGAAAAGTGAAGTACTGTGAATACTTTTCCAGATGCACTACATAATGGAGTAGGGTAAACTGAACTATGTACCTTTGAGTCACCGCCACCAAGTACATTAACCATGACTTCCATAACAGTTTCATGCATCCCGAGAGCTCGCATCAAGTTGGGATGCTGATAGAACACTTTATTACTCATGATGTTCCTGAAAAGTCAAAACAAAAAAATCAGCATATAATTACTGACATGATTCAATTCAGCGAAAACGTGAAAAGTGATACCAACCCGATGCTTTGAATCATGAGTCTCTCCTCTTCTGGACCCATTTGGACAATAAGCAGTGAGCGGATCTGTCCCAAACATTCCAACAGATCCATTGTGTCCTGAGTTGACACTGCATTGATTGTGTAGGCTTTGGGCAAGGCACGAATAAGCTCACCCAACCCATCATACTGCCTGTGAAGGAGGCTGAACATCATACGCACCAACTCAGGGTTCTGGATAAATGACTCCTGGGCCCAGTGGATCATAGTATGAGAAACCAACTCTTGCAAAGTGCCTGAACAAGAAACAATAAAAATAAATAATAATACATAAAATGGTATGAGTTATAGAGTTACTTTATTTATTTATTTATTTATTTATTACCTTCCACAAACCTTCTAATTCTCATGCATTACATTTTAAAATGTAAAAAGCTAAATAATATCTGGGCTTTCACTATTTCAGATTCTTTTTTTCCTATTTATATTGATGCATACTGTAACAGAAACCTGACCATGGCCATGAAGATAAAGGTCTACCAATCCTACATCCTTAGTACCATCCTTTATGGAAGCAAAACATGAGCAACATACGGATGTCAAGAGAATAGACTAAATGTTTTTCACACATCTTAGAAGAATGCTGGCCATCAAATAGACAAGATCTCCAAGATGTATACAATCAATCAGGACAAGTCCACAACCATCTTCTTTATGCTTTCTGAGGGCCGACTGCAATGGCTAGGACATGTAAGATGCACGGTAGTTGGCCGTTTCCCCAAGGACCCTCTGTACAGACAATTGAACATGGGAAGGAGTCAAGAGGCCACCCAGTACTCCATTACAAGGACACCTACAAAAGGGACCTCAGATCTACACACATTGACCTGGAGACATGGGAAGAGGCAGCCACAAACCAGTCACGCTGAAGACAACAAGAACTGCATGAAGCAAGCCGAGGCTGACCACTGCAAGCAAAAGGCCTGAAAACATCATAAAAGGAAGGCATCATAGAGCCAGGACAGAATCAAGATGGAGGCCAATGGCAATGAATGATGATTACTTTTGGTAAGAAGGCTAAATATTTCCACCCCCATCTCCCCACAACAAACAGTGATCTTAAAATAAGTTGAATAAGACGTCATCAAAAGATGGCTCACTTGGTTTTTTATCTTCCTGGGATTCAGGGTCCACCTCTACCTTTTTCTGACGGAATCTTTTCACCTTTTCCAACATACGAAGCAGTCGGCCGCGGACAGAAGTATCCACTTGTTCTTCTTCCTCTTCTTCTTCAATATGAACACCTGAGTATAAGATCACAAATATTTATGATGTGAATGTTATTATGGATTCCATAATCTGAAGACATGGTCAAAGTCACTGCCACTGCTTGATAGATGAAAACTCACCACAGTGTGCAAGAAGATCATTATGAAAATTCTGCAGAGCATCTCGGACCTCATCTGGGACAGGGCACTCCTCATCGTCCATGCAATTTTTGAAGTTCAGCAGCATGTTAACCTACACAGTAGCAAATTAAAGCACAAGCAAGTATGTTTTTATTTATTAAAGACACTTATTAAATTACATAATTCTGCCAAGGTCCAAAATGATGCATGCTCCAGTGTTAAACAAAAAACAACAATTTTGTGTGTGTGTGTGTGGGGGGGGGGGGGGGGGGGGGTGTCCTGGTACTTCATCTGAAGACTCTTTTAAAATTTACAGTGTTGTGGAATTGTGCAAATATTTTATCTTTTAACAAAGTTTTGTGAAAGTCAGATGTTAGTGTTCTAGAAATCTTGCAAACAAAACTACAAACAGAAGTAAAAGACTCTTATTGAAGGTTAAAAAATGGATAATACAAAGCGCTAAAAGAATACTGTTGTGTATTTACTATTACAGGAGGAAAAAAAAGCAAAGCTTTATTCCATAGGGCTGTGTAGTCCCTTCTATCTGATCTCGGTACAAAAGTATGGAATTGTGTATCTCAGAATCCAAAGTAGTTTTAAATGTTTCATCCAGCCATCCATCCATCCATTTTCTTCCGCTTATCCGAGGTCGGGTCGCGGGGGCAGCAACTCAAGCAAAGCCGCCCAGACCTCCCGATCCACACACACCTCCCCCAGCTCCTCCAGGGGAACCCCGAGGCGTTCCCAAGCCAGCTGAGAGACGTAGTCCCTCCAGCGTGTCCTGGATCTTCCCCGGGGCCTCCTCCCAATGGGACGTGTCCGGAACACCTCTCCAGCAAAGTGTCCAGGGGGCATCCGGAAAAGATGCCCAAGCCATCTCAGCTGGCTCCTTTCGACATGAAGGAGCAGCAGCTCGACTCCGAGCTCCTCCCGAGTGACAGAGCTCCTCACCCTATCTCTAAGGGAGTGCCTAGCCACCCTGCGGAGGAAACTCATCTTGACCGCTTGTACTCGCGATCTCGTTCTTTCGGTCATGAGGCAAATCTCATGACCATAGGTGAGGGTCGGAATGTAGATCGATCGGTAAATCGAGAGCTTTGCCCCCCTGCTCAGCTCTCTCTTCACCACGACGGTCCGATATAGCGACTGCATCACTGCAGACACTGCACCGATAGGTCTGTCGATCTCACGCTCCATCCGTCCCTCACTCGTGAACAAGACCCCGAGATACTTAAACAACTCCACTTGAGGCAAGGACACTCCACCGACCTGAAGAGGGCAAGGCATCTTTATCCGGTCGAGAACCATGGCCTCGGATTTGGAGGTGCTGATCCTCATCCCAGGCACTTCACACTTGGCTGTAAACCACCCCAGTGCACGCTGAAGGTCCTGATTTGATGAAGCCAACAGAACCACATCATCCGCAAACAGCAGAGACAAGATTCTGTGGTTTAAATGTTTCAATTCAAGCAATTCATGAACAATTCATGTGGAGAAGCGACTAATAAAAGAAAGCATCGTTTCAAGGTTTGTTTGTTTTTTACTGTTTTGAGACTGTGCAGGGAAATGAAAGAGGGACAATGGAGACGGGGAAAGGTCAACAATCAAACTGATGTCTATCTACATGGTCAGTATCTCAGTCTCATGGCAGCCAGTGCACCCTGTGGGTAAAAAAATAAAACTAAATTAAATTATCTTGCATGGATGTGCTTGATTTGAGTTGGGGCCACATATGTTTACTAGATGGAAATCCTGCTCATAACTGAATTGAGTTCATCCAACATGTCAGTTTTTTGAGTGTATGCTTTCTCCCACATTAATAATTGTGAACCAATAGTAAGTCAAATACTCTAAAAAGTTATTTGTGCATTATTACAACATCAAAATCTGTCCAGTTTTGTAGGGGTAGATAGAGTTTCACGTAAAAGGGAGGGGGGGGGGGGGATGTGATTTGACTGAATGTGTTAAAGGTATGCCCCCACCCCTACCCCCTCATTTCCCCAGAAATTTTAAAAAAATCTATAGCCTTTTTCCTGCACTCTAGGGCAACCTGCAAAGCTAAAAACAGACCCTCTACTCATCATTTGCAACAGAAAATGTTAATTTTAAACACTGGAAATCTTCTAATAGTCCACCAAGGACGTAATAAAATCACTGGCGCTTATTTATCTATTTATTTATTTGTCTGTCTGTTAGCAGGATTACATCAAAACTACTGCACGGATTTTGATGAAATTGTCGACACAGATAGATATTAGGCCACAGAAGAACCCAGTCAATTTTGGAGGTGATCTGGATCTGGATCCAGAATCTGGATCAAGATTCACTTTATGTAGGTTTTGAAGAATTACGTCAAAACTACTACACGGATTCTCACCAAATATTCACCACGGATACAAATTAGGGCATGGAAGACTCCATTAAATTCTGGAGGTGATCCGGATCCGAATTCAGATTTGGGATCAAGATTTCTCTTTATAAATGCTTAAGAGGATTATGTCAAAACAACTTCACTGATTCTCACCAAATTTGCACCACAGATACATACGTATTAGGCCATGGAAGACTCCACTGAATTTTGGAGGTGATCTGGATTCAGATCCAGAATCTGGATCAAGATTCACTTTATATAGGCTTTGAAGGATTACGTCAAAACTACTTCACGGATTCTCACCAAATATTCACCATGGATACAAAAAATACTTATCGTTTTATAGTGAGTAGATTTTATACATTACTACGTTCGGATGAGCAATTTATACATTTACTTGCCCATCAAAATAAGCGAACTTCGTCAAGTGATTTTTTCAGTGCACACATATGCAGTTACGCGAGGAACCTCATCTCGACGATGCACCTCATCTCGACAGACTTATCTGTCGAGATGAGGTGCCACGGCGCACCTCATCTCGACAGAACACCGGATCCAGATCCAGACTCTGGATCAAGATTTCCCTTATATAGGCTTTGTAGAATTTCTTCAAAACTACTTCACAGAGTCTCATCAAATTTACACCACACATAGATATTAGGGCATGGAAGACTACACTGAATTTTGGAGTTGATATGGATCCGGATTGGCGAACGTCAGAAATCTCTGTTTGCACTTGTTCTGCATGCAATAGCTTTCATTTGATTATGCAAGACCTTTCCCATATTTTATCACACCTTTGGTCAGTGGCTGTTTTGTAGTGCTAACAAGTGCTATAGGCTCTGAGACCCATTGGTGCTGATGTATATCCCCAAATTCCATAGCGTGAAGTGGATGATACTCTACTTCCCCTGGATGAGACGCTAGACTGACATGTTACTTCCTCAGCCAAGGCTGGTACCCATTTACAGCTGGGTGTACAGGTACTATTAAGAAAAGTAACAATACCAATGAAAAGCAAAGCATATGCAGAGCTGACCTTATTTTGTTCATGCATTTTAGAATGAAGTTTATTCTTGAACTTAATAGAGCCTGTACTTTAAATATAAATGAGTGTACCTGTTCCTGTGGTGGGGAGCGGAATTCTCGGGTCTTGCGAGCAGTTTCAGCAGCACTCATGGAAAAAGCCATCATTAGTTCATTGTAGCGTTGCCTCTGGTTAGTCTGTATCTGAGTAACAAACTTATCGGAATAAGCAATAATGGCCTCCACTCTGTGACGCAGCTCACAGTCACAGAAATACTGCAGTAGGGTACACATCTACAGGGAGAAAAATACAGTTAATGAAGTACTCATACTTAGAAAAATGGTCTTCAGTACGATCATTCAAAAGAGAAGGGATAATTTCATTACATTCTACGAGTATACCTGTAGTTTGACAGACTCTGGTAGCTTCATTTGGAAAAGTCCTTGCTCAAAATGTTCTTCACTGGTGTCACCACTTGTCTCCCCAGTGTGTGTCTCTTTCTCTGTCTCAAAAGCACCTTTCTCTCCATTTAATTGTTCGGTGTCATCGACCATTTCTTCACCTGGCATGCCAGATGTTGCCTCCTCTAATTCCTCTTCTTCCTCAGTTTCATCCTCCATTTCTTCACCCATGCCATCATCTTCAAATTCATCTTCCATTCCGTTGGCTGTAACGTCCTGTTCTTCTTCCTTAACCGCACCCACTTTTGTGAGACCTTTTTGTTCCTTCTCCTCCTTCACCTTAGCATGCTGCTCAGCATGCTCCTCTGCTTTCTTGGCATTGAAAACAGTTGGTTCAATCATCTTCAGGATGTGTGTGACATCTTCATCATCAAAGACGCCCATGATGAGGAGGGTACTAATGAGCTTCAGGATTGGAACAAAATGAAACTCAACACTGCCCCCCACAGGATCTCTCATGGCTTGTCCCCCATCTTGCACAGCCTCGGTTAGCATGTTCAGGGCCTTCGTCTTTAGCACCTACAATAACAAGCACATATTTGATTATTTGCAAAACAGTAAAATGTGTGAAGGAACAGATTTTACCTCACCTCTAATGGTATGACTGGACTCAGGGTGTAGATGTCTAGATCTGTTCCAACAAATCCAGTAGGGGAAAAATGTAGTTTGGGACGCAAACATGTAGTGAGGCCAACCCCAGGTAAAGCCTGAGATTTGTAAGAGTACAAGGTAATACTTCGTGTTTCATCAGTCATTGGAACTATGAATTCCTTGTTGGTACCCAACCGGTTCCTCTTGGCAGACTCCAGGTGCATACTAATAAGCAAATCATAGAAGCCACTTCTTATTGGTCCAGGCAGATAAGTGTTCTCTATGGCATAGAAAAGCTGAGATTCATCCACATGACTGCAGAGAGCATGAGCCACACGGTTGTTTCCCAGAGCACACACTGAGCCATACAGCTTTAATGTGTGGTAGTGGAACGTTAGCAAGTCCATACGTTCAGACAGTTCTAGAATGTCAATACACCTAGAAGAGGCAAAGGCATGTATTCAGACAGAAAATCCAAAACTACAACAACAACAAATATTGGTTGTTCTGACTTGTTTTCCTCCGGTATGTGGAGAGCCATCATGGTCAGCGGCTCCTGACACTGGATCATCCAGCCCAGTTTCTCACTAACACGCCCCGTCTCTGGAGCAAGGAAATGATTGGGCATTCTGCTCCATATTACTGGGGTCAACATCTGGACATCAAGTCTAGGAGGGCACTGGGGGACAGGGTTCTTGCGTTCACTCCTGAACATGGCTGCAGAGATCGGCATAATGTTCTGGAAACAAACATTGAAACAAAGAGATGATGCACATTAGAAAATAGTGAGATAATTACACCTGTGAATAGATAATTCTATTTTTAAGAATGACTGCAGAATAGATGAAGAGGTTCTTTGTGACTGACCTTAAGCTTGCCTAGCTCAAACTGAACCATATTCTGACTTGAAGGTAGGACAAAAAGAGCTGGGAACAATTTTGTGTTGGGTTCCACCTGAACAAAGTCAACATAAAGTGCTATCAATAAATAACCTTAGTTTTAAATATATAACCAGTGGTGGACACAGCTAACCTAAGCATTAGCTTTGATAACCGCTAATCCGCTAATTGCAAAATCAACAGTGATGACACTGAACCGAATGTTTAGCTAAAATGTTTAGCTGAAGCTGCCGCTATTAACATTAATAAATTAGTTAGTAGTGTGTGTGTATGTGTGTGTGTGTGTATATATATATATGTCTCTCTCTCTCTCTCTCTCTCTCTCTCTCTCTCTCTCTCTCTTAATTTATTTATTTTTACATTGCCCTCCAAAAGTATTGAAACATTTGGTATTTCACACATTTTAATTTGTTTATGCCATTTCAAATACAAAAAAATAAATAAAATTTCTAAAATTATCTTCCTTAAACTCAAACTTAAAGCAAATCTCTACAACTTGATATAAATTAATTTAAAATATAAAATCCAAGATGATGGGCTGCATAAGTAATGGAACACTTTGGTATAATACATGTAAATACAGCCCAGTCTCACGTTTTTTGTTTTTTTTTTCATGATGGGGTTTTTTAAAATCAGTTTTATTGCCAGCTTTCTTCAGACAAGGCAGCGGATGAATACGTGAACATTTTCAAGTCACTGAATACTTAACTTAATTTACATAAATTATGAAGAAATACAAACAGTATGGCACTCTGTGGTAAATCTGTATGGAATAGACAGTTCTCAAAAACTGAGCGACTGTGCAAGGAGAAGAGTGAGGAAAGCCATCAAGACACCCAGACAACTCAGAAGAAGTTATAGGCTTCTATGCCTGTGATTGGAGAAATTGTGCATAGCGCATGTTTTGCATTTTGTATCATCAGTTATACCAATTCACAATGAAGTGGTATAGAGGAGGGTTTTGTTAAAAAGAAGACCTGAAAGTTCAGCAACAATTTGCCAGAAGCCCATATTTGATGTTTTGGTGAAAGAAAATCCTTTGTAAAAGTAAAAGGCTTAGCATGCAAAGAGCAGATAATGATCAAGATGTACATAAATAATTAAATAAACAAGTAGTTTCTAGCCAATATACAGTTTGCTCACAGTGCAGCAAGTATGATTCAAATAATACACATGGAAATTAATGTTAGTATTTACTCCTGCTCTTCCGTCTCCTCAATGTGATGCTTGTCACCTTCTTGCGATGTCGATTTTGCTTATTGAATTAGTGTACAAACTCCAACAGAAACAAATATGTATAATTTTTAGAGTTCACAAATATTTTTGACTTTATTTGAAAACATGTTAGTTGACATAAAGTTAGCTCAACTAAATTTAATGGAACCTAATTTATCTACCTATGGTTTTCAAAAATAGCCGAAAAGCTATCCCGCCAATGAAAAAGTTAGCTGGGTATACCACTGGGTATAACTAGTAGATTGAAACCATTTCCAACCTGGTAAAATGTGTTGATCTCTTTTCCATTAGCAGTAAAAGTCATGAGTCCTGTGTCCAAATCAATAAGACAGCCAATCACAAAATCCTCTTGACTGACCCGAGTTTGGGAGTTACTGAATTCCCCTCCCCATACCATGTAGCAGTTACTACGCTTGATACTGAAGACGAGAAGGGGGAAAACACAAAAAATGCAATATTAGCCAAAATGCAATGCAAAAAAATGGATGCAATTTTTGCCAGTTTAAGTATTTTATTTATGTTTACTGTCTTCAACAATAACACACCTGTCATGAATGTTTCCTTTGTCATCACCTAAGGTGACTGTTACATTTCTCACTTTGCTGAGGTCAAAATGGAGATCATACTGATGATAATCAGGTGTGATCCAGCCCACCCACACACCACCGGGTTCCTGCCCGGCAAAGATCCGGACAGAGTAATAGTACTGTTCAAAGAAAGGTGTGGTTGGGAAAACTAATATTAGAGCAATTTAAAGTGAGCTTTAATACTAATTAAGCATTTGCAAAAGTGCTGAAGCGACAGAAGTGTTGCAAGATACAAAAATAGCGAATATAACTTGAAATACACCATGTGTTAATTACTGTTGTGGTGTTGAGGATGATGTCAATGTCATCCCGATCATCTGGCACCACATCCTTTACTAAGCGGGGTATAGTGGGAACAACCAGGGGCGGAGTTATTAATGCAGCCTTTTTAGCCTTGAAAAGGAATCTGCAAATTGAACAAACAGTTCAGGTTATCGTCACAAAAATCTGGAGTGAAACGTATGAAAAGCACAAAAATTCATACATATCTCAGGTATAAGTCAGCTAGCAGGCGGTGATGATGCTTGTCTTATTATTATTGTTATTCAATCTCTAACCCTAAGACTAACCACCATTTATGAACATTAAATGTGAAATGTGAGTTGTGCATGTGTGTGGAAGTTTGTGGGAATATGCATGATATATCACACTTAACTCTTCATATGAGACAGGTCATAAGAATATGTTGAAAAGTTACACTGTGTACATGCGTACAATGCACTTTTCCTGTTCTGGTTCTCTATAACTCCAAATAGACTTTCTTAATAGCACAACGCTGTACAAGTTATGAACTCTACTATGCCAACGACATGGCTGCCCCAACCCGACCGAAGATGAGACTCAAGTATCCATCAATAACTTTGTCAGTGCATACACCCATTTCGGACTCAATGTGAATATCAAAAAGATGAAGGTTCTAGTCCGACCGATGCCTAACCAGCATGTGTCGAACTGTGAAAATCGAAGGCACAACTCTTGAGAATGTTGTGGATTTTCCGTATCTCGGAGGCACTGTCATCAAATGGCTCATCCGAAAAAGATATCAAAAATTAAATTCACTTATTTGATGTTGCCTTTGGGAAACTCCTCTTCTGTGTCTTCAAAAAACAAGAACCTCAAACTGAAGAAAATGGTCATGGTCTACCAGGCAGTAAGTTCTCTCCACCTTCCTCTATGGTTGTGAAACATCGCCAATGTATCAACGTGATTTGAAGAAACTCAAAAGATTCCATCAGCGCAAACTCAGATGTGGTCACATCAAATGGGAGGATTATGCCATCAACATCTCATCAGAAAAGCAAACTTCCAACGCATCAAAGCAATGATAGCAGAACACCATCTCAGATGGGCTGGCATGTTGTCAGGATGCCCCAAAAATTATCTGCCCCGTGTCACCATTTACAGTGAATTGTCATCTGGGAAACCCCCTCCCCCCCCTTAGTCGCCCTCTACGCCGTTTCATTGGCCAGCTGAAAGACACCCTCAACAAAACTGATATCGACTCCAAGTCTTTTGAAACTTTAGTGAAAGATCGGCAGTCCCAGAGAAACAGAAGCAAATCCGGCATTCTACATTTGGAGTAACAATGCATCAAGGCAGCAGAAGAAAAGCGTGAAAGAAGAAGAGCAAAACTCCTTCAACTGAGACCCCCGCCGACCATTCCTTGTCCTGACTGCGGTCGAAAATTCCACGCTCCCATTCAACTTATTCAAAAACGTATAAAAGAAGATGAAGAAGAAAACCTCTCAGACTATGAGGAACTGCCACCAGTACAAAATTACAAACCCTTTCTTCTTGCTTTTTTCAGTTGAGGCATCCTTTGCATTCTCTCCATTTCTGATGGCAGGAATCTCCTTAGGCACAGAAGGTTCTTTCTTCTCTTCTTCCTGTTCCTTGCGAGTAGCTGACTTCTTGAGGATTTCAAAATCAGAGTCTGGGTCGATCTCTACCACCTCTTCCTCTGGGATGGTCAAGGTGCGAGTGAGGAGAGTGGTTCCTGCTGGGATTTTGAAGGTCTCGTGAAACTCAACTGGCATACTGAGTCTGAGGAACAGCAGATCTGTGTTGGCATTCTGGGATCCAAAAGTTTTGTGTGTCACTTTCAGACAAGGGGGAGTTTCCACTGTCCCATCCACACGTGAGACCTATAGCATTGGTGGAAAAAAAAAATAGATGTCATGTGTTGATATCGTCAATATTTACTTAACCATATTGGAACAAAATTTTACTACAATGTGTTTTTTTTACCTCAACGTGAGCATGGTCACTGGGCACAGCAAGGAACTGAGGCAGGCTCTTGCTGAACCACATAGTAATGTCTCTTTTCATGTTGATAGCAAAGGGTTCAAAACCCTCCTGTAGACCACAGATGGTAAAGTAACGTAGACTGCTGACATTCTGGCCTAAGTTGATTCTGCCAACCTGGGACATGCCCAGACCGCACACCGGTATAAAGCCTAGAGAGGGTTTGATATGCATCAGAAACAAGTCCTAATAAACACAATTACCAATACAAAGAAATTCCTTTCATGGGCCATACCAGTTGTCACAGTACCTACCCTCTCCAATTTCTACATCCTTAAAGGCCATCTCTGATCCTGAATCACTAATCAGCATTTCGCCATTAAGGGTAAACATGATGTTCATCTCTGTGAGGTCAATCATGCAGCCTACCACATCACCAGATTGCCATTGTCGACCAAATGGTTCATTTCCCATGTGCCACCGCTGAGCCTGAAAAACACAATACATAAATGTAATTATCATTCATGTATGATGGCTAAGAGATGCCACAAGACTTCCAAATTAAGACAAACCCTTCTAAATACAAAAACACCAACATCAATTCTACAACAAGTAGCTGCAAAAACAAAGCATCTTGCAAATGGAGAAAGTGCATCTGGAAAGGATTCACAGTGGTTCACTTTTACCACATTTTGTTATGTTACAGCCTTATTCCAAAATGGATGAAATTCATTTTATACTCAAAATTCTACACACAATACCACATAATGACAATGTCAAAAAAGAATTTTTTTTTTTTTTTTTGCAAATTTATTAAAAATAAAAAACTAAGCAATTGCATGTACATAAGTATTCACAGCCTTTGCCATAAAGCTCACTGCGTTCAGGTGCATCCTGTTTCCACTGATCATCCTTGAGATGTTTCTACAGGAGTCCACCTGGGGTAAATTCAGATCTCACAGTTGCCAGTGCATGTCAACTGGCAACTTTTTTGTTGACATGTCAATGTCAACAAAAAATGAGGTGGGCTTCATAGATAACTGGCAAAGCTTCTGGGGAAAACCTGGTCTTGTTAGGAGAGATGGCATCCATCCCACTTTGGATGGAGCAGCTCTCATTTCTAGAAATATGGCCAATTTTATTAAACCCTCCAAACCGTGACTATCCAGGGTTGGGACCAGGAAGCAGAGTTGTAGTCTTACACACCTCTCTGCAGCTTCTCTCCCCCTGCCATCCCCCCAATACCCCATCCCCGTAGAGACGGTGCCTGCTCCCAGACCACCAACAACCAGTAAAAATCTATTTAAGCATAAAAATTCAAAAAGAAAAAATAATATAGCACCTTCAACTGCACCACAGACTAAAACAGTTAAATGTGGTTTATTAAACATTAGGTCTCTCTCTTCTAAGTCCCTGTTAGTAAATGATATAATAATTGATCAACATATTGATTTATTCTGCCTTACAGAAACCTGGTTAGAGCAGGATGAATATGTTAGTTTAAATGAGTCAACACCCCCGAGTCACACTAACTGTCAGAATGCTCGTAGCACGGGCCGAGGGGGAGGATTAGCAGCAATCTTCCACTCCAACTTAATTAATCAAAAACACAGACAGAGCTTTAATTCATTTGAAAGCTTGACTCTTAGTCTTGTCCATCCAAATTGGAAGTCCCAAAAAACAGTTTTATTTGTTGTTATCTATCGTCCTCCTGGTCGTTACTGTGAGTTTCTCTGTGAATTTTCAGACCTTTTGTCTGACTTAGTGCTTAGCTCAGATAAGATAATTATAGTGGACGATTTTAACATCCACACAGATGCTGAGAATGACAGCCTCAACACTGCATTTAATCTATTATTAGACTCAATTGGTTTCGCTCAAAATGTAAATGAGTCCACCCACCACTTTAACCATACTTTAGATCTTGTTCTGACTTATGGTATGGAAATTGAAGACTTAAGAGTATTCCCTGAAAACCCCCTTCTGTCTGATCATTTCTTAATAACACTTACATTTACTTTAATGGACTACCCAGCAGTGGGGAATAAGTTTCATTACAGTAGAAGTCTTTCGGAAAGCGCTGTAACTAGGTTTAAGGATATGATTCCTTCTTTGTTATGTTCTCCAATGCCATATACCAACACAGTGCAGAGTAGCTACCTAAATGCTGTGAGTGAGATAGATTATCTCGTCAATAGTTTTACATCCTCATTAAGCACAACTTTGGATGCTGTAGCCCCTCTGAAAAAGAGAGCCTTAAATCAGTGCCTGACTCCGTGGTATAACTCACAAATTCACAGCTTAAAGCCAATAACCCGTAAGTTGGAGAGGAAATGGCGTCTCACTAATTTAGAAGATCTTCACTTAGCCTGGAAAAAGAGTCTGTTGCTCTATAAAAAAGCCCTCCGCAAAGCTAGGACATCTTACTACTCATCACTAATTGAAGAAAATAAGAACAACCCCAGGTTTCTTTTCAGCACTGTAGCCAGGCTGACAAAGAGTCAGAGCTCTATTGAGCCAAGTATTCCTTTAACTTTAACTAGTAATGACTTCATGACTTTCTTTGCTAATAAAATTTTAACTATTAGAGAAAAAATTACTCATAACCATCCCAAAGACATATCGTTATCTTTGGCTGCTTTCAGTAATGCTGGTATTTGGTTAGACTCTTTCTCTCCGATTGTTCTGTCTGAGTTATTTTCATTAGTTACTTCCTCAAAACCATCAACATGTCTATTAGACCCCATTCCTACCAGGCTGCTCAAGGAAGCCCTAACATTAATTAATGCTTCGATCTTAAATATGATCAATCTATCTTTACTAGTTGGCTATGTACCACAGGCTTTTAAGGTGGCAATAATTAAACCATTACTTAAAAAGCCATCACTTGACCCAGCTATCTTAGCTAATTATAGGCCAATCTCCAACCTTCCTTTTCTCTCAAAAATTCTTGAAAGGGTAGTTGTAAAACAGCTAACTGATCATCTGCAGAGGAATGGTCTATTTGAAAAGTTTCAGTCAGGTTTTAGAATTCATCGTAGTACAGAAACAGCATTAGTGAAGGTTACAAATGATCTTCTTATGGCCTCAGACAGTGGACTCATCTCTGTGCTTGTCCTGTTAGACCTCAGTGCTGCTTTTGATACTGCTGACCATAAAATTTTATTACAGAGATTAGAGCATGCCATAGGTATTAAAGGCACTGCGCTGCGGTAGTGTGAATCATACACTCAACAAAAATATAAACGCAACACTTTTGGTTTTGCTCCCATTTTGTATGAGATGAACTCAAAGATCTAAAACTTTTTCCACATACACAATATCACCATTTCCCTCAAATATTGTTCACAAACCAGTCTAAATCTGTGATAGTGTGCCATATCAAGATGCTGATTAGACACCATGATTAGTGCACAGGTGTGCCTTAGACTGCCCACAATAAAAGGCCACTCTGAAAGGTGCAGTTTTATCACACAGCACAATGCCACAGATGTCGCAAGATTTGAGGGAGCGTGCAATTGGCATGCTGACAGCAGGAATGTCAACCAGAGCTGTTGCTCGTGTATTGAATGTTCATTTCTCTACCATAAGCCGTCTCCAACGGCGTTTCAGAGAATTTGGCAGTACATCCAACCAGCCTCACACCCACAGACCACGTGTAACCACACCAGCCCAGGACCTCCACATCCAGCATGTTCACCTCCAACATCGTCTGAGACAAGCCACTCGGACAGCTGCTGAAACAATCGGTTTGCATAACCAAAGAATTTCTGCACAAACTGTCAGAAACCGTCTCAGGGAAGCTCATCTGCATGCTCGTCGTCCTCATCGGGGTCTCGACCTGACTCCAGTTCGTCGTCGTAACCGACTTGAGTGGGCAAATGCTCACATTAGCTAGAGTTTGGCACATTGGAGAGGTGTTCTCTTCACGGATGAATCCCGGTTCACATTGTTCAGGGCAGATGGCGGACAGCGTGTGTGGCGTCGTGTGGGTGAGCAGTTTTCTGATGTCAATGTTGTGGATCGAGTGGCCCATGGTGGCGGTGGGGTTATGGTATGAGCAGGCGTCTGTTATGGACGAAGAACACAGGTGCATTTTATTGATGGCATTTTGAATGCACAGAGATACCGTGACGAGATTCTGAGGCCCATTGTTGTGCCATACATCCAAGAACATCACCTCATGTTGCAGCAGGATAATGCACGGCCCCATGTTGCAAGGATCTATACACAATTCTTGGAAGCTGAAAATGTCCCAGTTCTTGCATGGCCGGCATACTCACCGGACATGTCACCCATTGAGCATGTTTGGGATGCTCTGCCAGTATCCAGCAACTTCGCACAGCCATTGAAGAGGAGTGGACCAACATTCCACAGGCCACAATTGACAACCTGATCAACTCTATGTGAAGGAGATGTGTTGCACTGCATGAGGCAAATGGTGGTCACACCAGATACTGACTGGTATCCCCCCCCAATAAAACAAAACTGCACCTTTCAGAATGGCCTTTTATTGTGGACAGTCTAAGGCACACCTGTGCACTAATCATGGTGTCTAATCAGCATGTTGATAGGCCACACCTGTGAGGTGGGATGGATTATCTCAGCAAAGGAGAAGTGCTCACTATCACAGATTTAGACTGGTTTGTGAACAGTATTTGAGGGAAATGGTGATATTGTGTATGTGGAAAAAGTTTTAGATCTTTGAGTTCATCTCATACAAAATGGGAGCAAAACCAAAAGTGTTGCGTTTATATTTTTGTTGAGTGTATTTATCTAATAGATTACAATTTGTTCATGTAAATGGGGAGTCTTCTTCACAGACTAAGGTTAATTATGGAGTACCACAACGTTCTGTACTAGGACCAATTTTATTCACTTTATACATGCTTCCCTTAGGCAGTATTATTAGAAAGCACTGCTTAAATTTTCATTGTTACGCAGATGATACCCAGCTTTATCTATCCATGAAGCCAGAGGACACACACCAATTAGTTAAACTGCAGGAATGTCTTACAGACATAAAGACATGGATGACCCCTAATTTCCTGCTTTTAAATTCAGATAAAACTGAAGTTATTGTACTTGGCCCCACAAATCTTAGAAACATGGTGTCTAACCAGATCCTTACTCTGGATGGCATTACCCTGAAATCTTGGAGTCATTTTTGATCAGGATATGTCCTTCAATGCACATATTAAGCAAATATGTAGGACTGCTTTTTTGCATTTGCGCAATATCTCTGAAATTAGAAAGGTCTTGTCTCAGAGTGATGCTGAAAAACTAATTCATGCATTTATTTCCTCTAGGCTGGACTATTGTAATTCATTATTATCAGGTTGTCCTAAAAGTTCCCTGAAAAGCCAGTTAATTCAAAATGCTGCAGCTAGAGTACTGACGGGGACTAGAAGGAGAGAGCATATTTCACCCATATTGGCCTCTCTTCATTGGCTTCCTGTTAATTCTAGAATAGAATTTGAAATTCTTCTTCTTACTTATAAGGTTTTGAATAATCAGGTCCCATCTTATCTTAGGGACCTCATAGTACCATATCACCCCAATAGAGTGCTTCGCTCTCAGACTGCAGGCTTACTTGTAGTTCCTAGGGTTTTTAAGAGTAGAATGGGAGGCAGAGCCTTCAGCTTTCAGGCTCCTCTCCTGTAGAACCAGCTCCCAATTCGGATCAGGGAGACAGACACCCTCTCTACTTTTAAGATTAGGCTTAAAACTTTCCTTTTTGCTAAAGCTTATGGTTAGGGCTGGATCAGGTGACCCTGAACCATCCCTTAGTTATGCTGCTATAGACGTAGACTGCTGGGGGGTTCCCATGATGCACTGAGTGTTTCTTTCTCTTTTTGCTCTGTATGCACCACTCTGCATTTAATCATTAGTGATTGATCTCTGCTCTCTTCCACAGCATGTCCTTTTCCTGATTCTCTCCCCTCAGCCCCAACCAGTCCCAGCAGAAGACTGCCCCTCCCTGAGCCTGGTTCTGCTGGAGGTTTCTTCCTGTTAAAAGGGAGTTTTTCCTTCCCATTGTCGCCAAGTGCTTGCTCACAGGGGGTCGTTTTGACCGTTGGGGTTTTTCTGTAATTATTGTATGGCTTTTGCCTTACAATATAAAGCGCCTTGGGGCAACTGTTTGTTGTGATTTGGCGCTATATAAATAAAATTGGTTTGATTTGATTTGATGTCAGAGCACAAACCAAGCATGAAGTCAAAGGAATTGTCTGTAGACCTCCAAGACAGGATTGTCTCAACGCACAAATCTGGGGAAGGGTACAGAAACATTTCTACTGCTTTGAAGGTCCCAATCAGCACAGTGGCCTCCATCACCCGTAAATGGAAGAAGTTTGGATCCACTAGGACTCTTCCCAGAGCTGGCCGTCCGTCTAAACTGAGCAACTAGGGGAGAGGGGCCTCAGTCAGGGAGGTGACCAAAAACCCGACGGCCACTCTGTCAGATCTCCAGCATTCATCAGTGGAGAGAGGAGAGCCTTCCAGAAGGACAACCATCTCTGCAGCAATCCACCAATCAGGCCTGTATGATAGAATGCCCAGACAGACGCCACTCCTTAGTTAAAGGCACATGGCAGCCCACCTGGAGTTTGCCAAAAGGCACCTGAAGGACTCTCAGACCATGAGAAACAAAGTTCTCTGGTCTGTTAAGACAAAGATTGAACGCTTTCTTTGTCATGAATGCCAGGTGTCATGTTTGGAGGAAACCAGGCACCATTCCTACAGTGAAGCATGGTGGTGGCAGCATCATGCTGTGTGGATGTTTATCAGTGGCAGGAACTGGGAGACTAGTCAGGATTGAGGGTAATATGAATGCAGATGAAGACAGAGACATCTGGGATGAACATCTGCTCCAGAGCGCTCTTGACCTCAGACTTGGGCTACGGTTCATCTTTCACCAGGACAATGACCCTAAGTACACAGCCAAGATATCAAAGGAGTGTCTTCAGGACAACTCTGTAAATGTCCATGAGTGGCCCAGCCAGAGCCCAGAATCTGAATGAACATCTCTGGAGAGATCTGAAAATGGCTGTGCACCAATGCTCCCCATCCAACCTGATGGAGCTTGAGAGGTGCTGCAAAGAGGAATGGACAAAACTGCCCAAAGATAGGTGCATCAAGCTTGTGGCATCATATTCAAGAAGACTTGAGGCTGTAATTGCTGCCAAAGGTGCATCAACAAAGTATTGAGCAAAAGGTGTGAATACTTACATACATGTGATTCCTTAGATTTTTTTTATTTTCAATAAATTTGCAAAAAAATTAAAAGAACATCTTTTTCATGTTGTCATTATGGAGTATTGTGAGTAGAATATTGAGGGGAAAATTAATTTAGTTCATTTTGGAAGCTGTAACATAACAAAAGGTGGAAAAAGTGAGATACTGTGAATACTTTCTGGATACACTGCAAATATAAACACATGCAGTACTTTAATGTGATGTCTGTTGGAAATTGACAACATTTGCAAAAACAGAGGTGTTGCAAACGTCAACAATGGAAATCCGAGCAACACAAAAAGAGCTTTCTGCCTGAAGGAGATTTATTGCATCATGGTGTACTGTTATCATGGGGCGGCAATAACCCAGTTGGTAGAGCAAGCCGTCTTATGACCAAAGGGTCGGTGGTTCGAATCAAATCCGGCTCCCAACCTGCATGTTGCCGTTGTGTCCTTGGGCAAGACACTTATGAGACAATGTGTCATTGTGTCCTTGGCAAGACACTTACTTGGCCAATACATTATTGTTAAATATAAAAAAGTCAAATTTTATGTTATTTTCTGGCAATAAAAAAATGTAATCTTGGCGTAATGAAAATTTGCATTGATAATGAAATAATATCTAGGGTCTCATCTATATGTTTTTTGGGTGTGTGGATAGATGAGAAACTGTCTTGGAGAGAACATATTGATCATGTTTGTAAAAAAATAACGAAGGAATCATAAGCAAAATAAGATATTTAATACATCACAAATGTCTTTTAACATTATATTATAGTTTAGTTTATCCATATTTAAGTTATTGTAATATTCTATGGGGAAGTACCTGTACAACTTATATAAACAAAATATTTCTTCTATAGAAAAAATTTGCTGGAATAGCTACTCGTTTGAAACCTTGTGCTCAAAGTGCAACTCCGTTTTTTGAAATTGCAGCTCTTAAATATTTTCCATATAAATATCTTCTTGAACTGTACCTACGTTTGTTTTCAGAGCTCTCTATGATATTAAGTAGCCTTCCTTCATTAAATACTATTTTGTGCAGAACCATCAAATTCATAATTATCAAACCAGGCAGGCTGCACATTTGCATTTACCTTTGCATAGAGCGACTCATTAGCAGCATCACATAAGATATCATGGCGTTAAATCTTGGAATGATAATGTACATCTTGTGAATCCATCTATTACCTTATATATGTATAAAAGTGGACTAAAAGCAAAGATCCTGCAGGAGTATTTACAATGATTTGTTTTAATCTGGAAAAAATGGTGTAATTCTGTTGTATTCTGTTATGTTGCTTTGTTTGGGAGTGGATTCTCTATAAGCCTTTTGGCTTCCACCACTCCCTTGCACATTACTTATATTGTATTTTTTTTTCCCTCTCCCTCTCTCTTTTGTTGTTTTATGTAACTTTATTTTGTATGAGTTTTATTTTGTGCTAAATAAACAAATCAAATCAAACTTAAACCACCTTGCCTGTGTATGAATGAGGTGGTGGTCAGAGAATGGCAGAATAGGTGTAGAATGGCAGCCATGCTTCTGTCAGTTTTCCCCAGCTACTAGTAGTGTAGCTGTGGCTACACTAGTAGCTTACCACCACTAGTGTATGAATGTGCGAGTGAATGAATAATGCAACTTGTAAGCGCTTTTGGTGTCTTGAAAAGCGCTCTATAAATCCAAGTCATTATTATTATTAAGGTCAACAAAGATTAACAAATATCCTGTGTTTATTTACTTTTTTGATGATTTTATTGTTAAGGTAGCTATATTTTTGCAATGCAATGAACAGTCTATCAGTAAAAAGTCCCTGGGCAGAAACCTTTTTTTCTGCTGTTAGCTTCTGTGCAGTTTGTGAACCAGATAATTTTTTTTTTTAAATTTCAGAATATGTTTTCCTGTGTTGGTAGGAGGTTCTAAGCCTGTCTCAGCTGCCAAGCAACTTTGGAAATTATTTTATCTTGAATGGTTTACAGTTAAGGATGGATTTAGAAAAAGGGTTTGTTACAGCATCATTTTTGTAAAATTAAAAAAAAAAAACATTACTCTGCTTTTGGACCACAGCTTTCTCCACTTAACAGAGTCTTGCAAAATAGCACAATTATGATGTCGTCCAGGTCCTAATAGATCAGAGCTGCAAAATGCACAGAACGTTAGTGCTTTTGCTGTGTTGTAGATATTTGCAAAACTATGTTTTTCAGTTCAGTGATTTTTTTGTTTTTTTTTGCAGCACACGCATTATCAAACTAAACTACTGTATGTGCTGTGGGTTATATTTGTGTTATCTGTATTTGTAGGCATTTTCTCAATTTTCAAGACTGTTTTTGATGCAAGTAGCCATTGTAGAGTTGGTACAGGTGTTATTTTTGTTTGTGTTTTCTGCATTTGCTAGCTTTGGCGTAATTTGCAACCTTCATGTGCACATAACCAAAGCTTTGCTCACACCTTGAAACCATTGAAGACGTACGCCAAGTCATCAGCACCGAGTTCAGTGTCCGCACGAACACTTGGCCGAGCCCAGCCGACCCTCATTTCTCCGACTGTCACGGCCTCAAACTCAAAGTACCACTTGCCCTGTGTGATGGCGTAAGATTTCTCTGCTCGGAACACCCGGATCTTATCACCACGTGTGCTGTCCGGTCCCTGCCCGCCTGTAAAGTAAGAAAGAATAATCCCTACATGGAAAACCTGCTAAATTCAAAGAACATGTAACTTTAATAAAACAGTATAGAAATAAATAAAACGTGAACGTTGGAAACTTAAATAATCCATTAAAGCAAACTTACTACTCTCCTGGTCAGGTGGTTCAATGTTGTAACCGTAGCCAATAAGAGTTCGAACAGCTGCACAAACAGTGTCTCTGTTGGTCTTTTTCGTCTTTTCATCCAGCAGGTTATAAGGAACCAGACGGGGGTTGCGCTTGTTCAGTATATCCTGCAAAGGAAAAATAGCAAGATACTAATAAAACAAATATTAGATGCATGTGGAATGTCATATATACAAACTGTCAAAGTGTTAGACACAACAGATTTTAAACCATAATTTCAAAACATATCTTTGGTTTTGAATTTTGTACTAATGTTTTCTGTAAAATTATCATGGGTTTTAAATTCTGTGTTATTCATGATTTATCTGCCTTATTTGTATTTTAACATACTGTATTATGTATGGAAATACTACATCTTTGTCTCATGAGTCAATCAAAATTGTGATTCAGGGTTTCTGTGTGGGCCCCAGATGAATTCCAGATTTCGAAGTGGGCCCCAGCATTCTGCTGTAAATAATAATAATAATGGCGATACAGTGGCTTAGTGGTTAGGACTGTTGCCTCACATCAATAAGGTCATGAGATCAATTCCCACCCGTGGCCTTTCTGTGTGGAGTTTGTATGTTCTCCTCATGTTTGCGTGGGTTCCATCCGGGTGCTCTGGCTTCCTCCCACATTCAAAGACATGCAGGTTAGGTTAATTGGAAACTTTAAATTGTCCGTAGGTGTGCGTACGTGTGTGAACTGCTCAACACCGTAATGATATTTCAAAGTATTGCTATTTCTCTGCCTCTCTTCACCTTGCGAAAAAGCATGTGACTCCCCAAATGAAGTTTCATTACATCACATGCATATCAGCAACATGTCACACCGATTTGAATTCAGGATGGGAGTTATCAAAGTCTCGCAGTTCTTATAAATGGGCACATCTTAGTAGTTAACACTGTTGCCACACAGCAAAAAGGTCATGGCATCGATTCCCACCTGTGGCCTTTCGGCACCTTACTGTTTCTTGACATCTTGACCTTTTTTGTTCCATGCAAGTGCTATGTTGAAGATTGACCAGCAGATGTCACCATATTTAATTGTATCAAATACTTCAAAACACAACCATTTGAAACAAAAGTAGGCCCCGGGATTCTGCTGTAAATAATAGTAATATTAATAATAAAAATAATAATAATAATTTCAATTTATTTTCAGTTATATAGCGCCAAATCACAACAAAGTTGCCTCAAGTAAGCTTACCAACCCCCAGAGGAAGCACACAGGCAACAGTGGTAAGGAAAAACTCCCTCTAATGAGCAGACCAGACTCAAAGGGGCGACCCTCTGCTTGGGCCATGCTACAGACACAATTTACAAAACGAATATACAGGAAATGTTGCTGGTGCACAGGACAGGAGGGTTGCAGAAACAGACACCACACCCATCTCTGGATGGAGCCGCACCTCAAACAGAGAGAAAAAAAATAGAATCAGGCATCAGAAAGACAACAAATAGAGTATAATTTGTCAGCATTAAGCAACAAGAAAAACAAAAAAATACTAAGGTCATCGCCGGCCACTAGCCCTAAGCTTCACTGAAAGACCCAGAATTTAGATAACATTGAGGCCACAACCCACTCCATTTCCTAATAAAATAATTTACAAGAGTAAAAATTATAGTTACATACTATGCCAGTATGCTAGCCATACGAAAGGGAAAATAAGTGCGTCTTAAGTCTGGACTTGAAAGTCTCTAAAATAATAATAATAATAATAATAATAATAATAATAATAATAATAATAATAATAATAATAATAATAATGGCGATACAGTTGCTTAGTGGTTAGCACTGTTGCCTCACAGCAAGATGGTCCTGGCCTGGGATCGCTTCCCAGCTGGTCCTTTCTGTGTGGAGTTTGCATGTTCGCCCTGTGTTCATGTGGGTTCCCTCCAGGTGCTCCGGCTTCCTCCCACTTTCAAGGCCATGTAGGTTAAATGAACTGGGAACTCTAAATTGACTGTAGTGAATGAGTGTGTATGAGTGTGAATGTGTTTGTCTATGTGGCCCTGTGATAGAGTGGCGTCCTGTCCACTGTGCACCCTGCCTCATGTGCTATGACAGCTGAGATAGACTCCAGCCCCATGTGACTCTTAATTGGAGTAAGTGGGTATAGAAAATGAATGAATTATTATTATTAATAATAATAATAATAATAATAATAATAATAATAGCTGTCATTACTAAGGAAGAAATTTACCTGTACAATACTGTATGTCCATCCCTGGCGGACCCGGTCTCTTGCCCATACATTGTGTCCGTTTTCTGCCAGTCTCTCCACTAAAGTGTTTTGATTAGGGGTCAGCTTTACATGGTTGAGGTCCAAAGGTGCAGGTTTATATCCATTACTCTGCATGTATCTATGGAACAATGCTGCAAAGTCAGTGTCTTTGCAAGTCTATTAACATGATAACTGACAAAAGAACAGCAGTGTAACAAATCAAAGTAAATATTTTTACTCTTACGTTTTAGGTAGCTTAATTTTCTTCAGATTCTCCTCTGCTTTCTCATCTCCCATCCCTACGTGACAACCCAGTGCAAGCAGAGTCCTTTAAAAAAAGGAACATAAAAAGTGAGCAATACAGCAAGACAAATACATACAGATACTGAGCTATGGCAGCGAGGGCTCTGACTTACTTAAGTGTTTCTCCAGACATTGCTAAATTGTAGTTCTTCTCAGGTTCAGGCAGACTTTGGAAATCGACCAAGCAGGGGTGCAGCTTCTTGTTGTCATCACGAAACTGGAAAATTTAAAGGAGATAAAGTGCCAATATTTTTTAAAGACATTTTTACTGTATACAACATTTTGTATGTGAGAGACGACCAAGACTGAAAACACTCACTGGTCCAAACATCCATCCTTGTTCAATGCGAGTAACAGCCCATAATTCGTGGCTATTTTCGGCTAACTTCTCTCGAATGCGCTCCAAATGAGGAGGAAGCACAATCTAAAAGAAGTACAGAATGAGTACAGAAGACAACCTGAATATTAAAAATATTAAAGTAATTGCAACACCCACACCTTACATGTCTGGCATGATTTCATGCAAATTATTTCTTCGTGATTCATATGGCTCTGCATGGTCTTGACATTTCATTAAAGCTGTCCAAAATTGAACCACATTACCCACAACTAACACACAACCCTGACACCACCACTTCTTTTAATCTATATTGGCTTCAAACTGTTTGAGTTACAGTGTGTCCAGAAAGTATTCAGAGCGTTGCACTTTTTCTACATTTTGTTATGTTACAGTCTTATTCCAAAATGGATTAAATTAATTTTTTCCCCTCAGAATTCTACATACAACACTCCATAATGACAATGTGAAGAAAGGCTTATTTGAGATTTATTAAAGGATTATTAACTGAGCATGAGGTCTGTACAGGAAAATATCAGACTGAGGTGTAAGTATGGACCGAGTGTCAGCAAGGTCCACGTGAAAAATACTGAGGTCTGATATTCCCGTACAGACCGAGCAACACACAACCTTACGGTATCGCTCAAATATGAAAGCTGCTGACGGCTTGTAGTCAGACCTGTTCGCTTTACCTCCATGAAGAACTTGCTAAGAGATGTCCAGTCGTTAGCTGGTAAGCTTTCAAGCTGTGTTTTTTCCAGTGCTGTTTAGATATTTATGCAGTATGTTTATGTCCGACTTGGTTTTTCTAATCATGTTTTTAAATTTCTGGTTTGTAACGAATAGGATACGCGTTCCGGACTGATTACCATGGTAACCAGTCTGATATTTGCCCGTATCAGACTGGTTACCATGGCAATCAGTCCGGGACACGTATCACATTCATTACAAACCAGAAAGCTAAAAACACGATTCTGGTTTGTAATGAATGCGATGTGTGTTCTGGACTGATTGCCATGGCAACCAATCTGATATTCGCGCGTATCAGACCGGTTACCAAGGTAATCAGTCCGGACGTATCACATTCATTACAAACCAGAAAGCTAAAAACACAATTGTGGTTTGTAACGAATGTGATACGTGTTCCGGACCAATTGTGATGGTAACCGGTCTGATATGGGAAAATATCTGACAAGAAGTCAACCAATCAGAGCACGCATGGCATCACAGCCATATACTAATACTATTTAATAGCAACCATAGGTGTATTTAAAATAGCAATTCTAATATATTATATATATATATATATATATATATATATATATATATATATATATATATATATATATATATATATATATACACACACACACACACACACACACACACACACATATGAGCCAAAATTCTGACCTTGCCTTTTATCTGAATTTTCTCAAAATCAAATTACTTTGTCATAAACTGACTCTCAGCCATTCTAGTAAGATTGGGTAATGCTGAATCAACATTCTTTGCCTTATTTAATCATACTTGGACTCACAAGAGCAAAAACAATACCCCCACATTGCTATCACTGTGCATGAATGTCATAACTATTTACCTGTATGGTGTCCACAGGGCAAGGTGTGAAAGCTGTATGTGAGAGGGACTGCGTAGGACCTAACAGATTGCGTACATCCTCAAAATCATGCTTATACTCCTTGATGGGCTCAATCCTCAAACGTTCCCTGGGCAGCACTGCTTCATAGCATGGAGCATAGCCTGGTGGTGGGTGGAACTTGAACTCCCCATGACGTCCCCCAAGAAGAAATCGCAACCTGGGATTTAGAATTTTTAAATTAATAAAACATGTCATTCTTTGTCATATTACACAGAAAACAGATGGATTATTTTTGCAGTTCAAAATGCCATACTTGACGCCTGCAGAGAAGCTGACCACAGGGAAAAATAAGCCATCCAGATTGAAGTTTTCAAACATCCCTTGAACTGGATGACCATTGATACGGAAGGAAATGCTGGGCACGCTCAGATCCAAACAGCAGCTGACCACATCATCTGCTGCCAGGATGTGCTGATTTGGAGTGGCAACATGACGTGGGACACGCTCTGCAGACCCACCCAGCAACTTGTCTTTATGGTAATTTTGTAAACATGATTCTATATGTTATAATTGCTCATCAGATGCAAATGAAATCTTGTTTAGGTTACCTGACCACAGGCTCACTCCATCAAAACTGTATGAGTAGAGGTCATCTCCAGCACCATTTCCCCCCCAGCCTTCTCCTCCACCAGGGTAAGGGCTGTAGCCCTCAGTGAGGGCCCAACCCACCCGCAGGTGATACGGCTGGGCTGTCAGGAACGGCTCAACATCATCCACTATCACCTCAAAATACCACTTCTTATACTGGGTGGATCCTTCACACGTACCAAGGAAAATGTTGGGTCTCATGCTGCAAGATCATTTAAAAAAAAAGAACTGAGAATCTGATAAGATAGCACAAAGAGAGTGCACACTACTGTTCTTCACTGCCGTGTGCTATTTCATATGAACGCACCTGGTTACATAATTGATTATGTTGGTTTGCAGTAACAGTTCGCGGCCTGGAAGCAAATTCTCTGTGATAAGATTCTGATTGGACCTCACTGCCACCCCGTTACACACACACAAAGAGCAGAGGACATCCAAGACCTGAGGAAAACCAGGCAGAGAGTGAACAAAGTTACTTACTAATGCAGCACAAACAGTGTTAAGACGTATTTTTAAATGACCTTGTGGTTGCGTCCATGCTTATCCAGAAGCGAGATGATTGATTTGATATGATTCTCCTGGATAATGTTCAACACCTCCGGACTCTCAATCAGAACGCAGTACAACACCTCCAGAATTCCTATTATGAAACCAAGATAATTAATAAACACACAGACTAACAAAGTATTCATTTGACAGGACAAATTATTAAAATAAAAACCCAGATAAATTAACACTGATCTGACAAAGACTCAAGAAAGTGAGTGTTGTTGTCTATTCAATTGTACTGCCATTACAAATCATGAGTTATGACTTCCGGTGACGTCATGGATATAGTGGCAGCAATGTAACTGAGCTCAGCTGGACATAAATGAAAATAAGTGTGACAACTATAACAATCTGACGCCGAAACGTTAAAAATAGATTACTAAAACATGAGCTCCTCCGCTGGACAAAGAAGACAGGAGAAACTTGATCCCTCGCGAGGAAAAGATGATAATGAGCCGAATCCGCCGAGCCCAACTAGCAAGAACTCGGCTAGTAGCAACACAAGTCAATCAGATACAATGGTACTGGAAGAACTGAGAAAACTCCGAAAAGAAAATCAAGACGGACACAAACTAAACTGGCCCTTAACCGTGTGGAACAATCTATTTCCGACATAAAAAACCAACTGGCAGAACAAGAACAACGAATGGAAAGGCTGGAGGAGAGAATCAGCACGGCGGAAGATACGGAGATGCGCCACCACAGAGCACTGAGGTATCTGCTGCACCGTGATATTGAGCTTACAGCAAAGTGCGATGACCTCCAAAACAGGCTGAGAAGAAACAATATCAGGATCTTTCAAATCCCAGAAGATAGTGAGGGAGGGGATGCGGCTGGTTTTGTTAAGGACCTGCTCCTGAAAGACCTTAAATTACCACCAGTCTTGGACATTAAGATTGAAAGGGCACACCGCTCCCTGGGGGCTAAACCTAAAGATCCAACAGCCCCTCCGAGGTCGATAATAGTGAGATTTCTGGACGCAGCGGTAAAGGACATAACCATAAGGCAGGCATGAAGCCAGGGGACGGTTGTCTATCAAGGCAAACGGATCTATTTCGATCAGGATTATTCTCCCGATCTACAACAGAAACAAATGAGGGTCCATGAAGTTATTAAACAACTTAAAAAGAAGAGCATCCAGGCAAGGTATGTGTACCCAGCGCAACTGAAAATTAAGCTGAGCACTGGAGAGAAGACGTTTGGATCGCTAATGAGCGCCGCAACGCTACTGAAGGAGCTGGGGGTCTAGGTGCGATACGAGGAGAGGGAGCGCATTGAGGAGGAACTGAAGGATGGATGGAGGAGCCAGGAGAGGAAAAAGAGGGGGGTGCCTTTGTCATCAGCTGATCTCAAGACTTTTCTGCAAGGGGAGGATTAAAGGGACTCTACCATTAAGGTGGACAATAAGCCTGTTTCAACTAACCTAAGGATAAGGTTAGTGGATTCACGGTAGCTATAACTAACAGACTCAAAGGAACATAATAAGCGTCACTAAGTTTTATTATTCAAATATATTTTGTTGTCACAAAATAAGGTTATATGTTAGATAGTCCAAGGCGGTTATGCTGATTATATGAGTGGAACACACTCACCTGGACCTTTTTTACAGTTTAGTGTAATATTGGTCACACTTACACTGTGTGTACTTTTTTCCACAGAGAGGGTAGGTCACACCTCTCTGTCCCAGTACCAACGGGGATCTGACACGGTCATAGTTCAGGTACTGTGTCAGATTGATGTAGTGGAAGTTCAATTCTATGTTCTTTGTGTTTTGTTTTTCCTGACATATACTATAATTGATATCACTTTGTTAGGGGTTAGATACACTCTGATGTCCAAGGGTAAACAGGTAGAGAACTATACTGTGAGATCCTATAGGGATTATGACTGAGTTGAATTTCATAAGTTATGAGGAAGAAAATTCTGGGACAATTAAAGAAACTACACTGTTCTGTTGCTCTGATACAGGAAACACACCTGACAGAGGTGGAGCATCTAAAACTGAAGAGAGAGTGGGTCGATCAGGTTTATAGCTCATCAGGTGGGAGAGCAAAGAAGAGAGGGGTTGCCATATTGTTTAACAAATCTGTGTATTATAATAATGAGAAATTCTTCCAGGATGATGAAGGCCGGTATGTTATGGTAATAGGCACGATTGCAGGAATGAATTTAACTATACTTAATGTGTATGCCCCAAATGAAGATTGTCTACACTTTATCAAAATGGTATCAGCTTTACTAGCAGACAAAAGTGAGGGGATTATACTGGTAGGGGGTGACTTCAATTGCACCTTGAACTCAAAGCTGGACAGGTTACCTACAATAAGAATATCTCAATCTAAAATGTCTAAGGGGCTGTCAGATATGATGAAGGAATTGGGCCTAGAAGATATTTGGCGGCAACTTCACCCTAACGAGAGAGACTTCACGTTTATGTCCCAAGTACACGGAAGTTATTCGAGGATAGATTTTTTTCTGCTTATCAAAAACTGAATTACACAGGGTAAAAGAGTGTACAATTGAACCAATAACTATTTCGGACCATGGCCCTGTAACTATGAAAATTAACTTGGGAGCAGATAACTATTTTAAACACTGGAGGCTTAATGTCTCATTACTAATGGATACAAACATCAGACAAGAAATACAAAGAGCGCTTTCTGAATACTTTGCTATCAATGATGATGGTAGTGTCTCCCCCTCAGTTGTATGGGATGCCAGTAAGGCCACAATAAGAGGGAAGATTATTTCTATTGGATCTAGAATAAAGAAACAAAGGCTTGCAAAACAACAAGGATTAGAAGCACAAACAAAAGAATTAACAAGGGAACACAAACAATATGGAAATAAAGACATTTTAAATAAAATAAAGAAAGTCAGACAACAATTGGATGAAGTTTTGACACATAAGGCAGAGGGAGCTCTCAGATACACTAACAGAAAATATTATGAAATGGGTAATAAAGATAGTAGGCTATTGGCCTTTTAACTCAGAAAAGCCCAATCGAGCCGTGCAAACCCCAAGATAAGGAACCCAGAGACCAATCAGATAGAAACCGATCCAACTAAAATATCAGATTCCTTTGCAACATACTACAAACAACTATATAGGACTGATGAATCAGAATTCAGGAGAAAGGAGGGTGCAGAGTTCTTAGGGCCCCTTAAATTGAATAAACTATCAAGTGAGGAAGCAGAACTATTAATAAAGCCCATCACAGAAAGTGAAATTAAAGAAACTATTACCAAACTAAAAAATAATAAATCACCAGGAACAGACGGTTTCTCCGGAGAATACTACAAAATATTTGTGAATGAACTCACTCCCATACTATGTAAATTATACAACTACGCACTGAAATCAGGAAATCTCCCAAACTCGTGGTCAGAAGCCATAATAACGGTCATACATAAGGAGGGAAAGGACCCTCTTCAGTGTACTAGTTACCGCCCAATAAGTCTACTGTGTGGATTATAAAATCTTGACTTCTATATTGGCTACCAGAATTCAAAAAAATATTAAGAAATTAATACACCTAGATCAAACGGGGTTCATACCAGGACGTCAAGGAACAAATAACATTAGGAGAGCTCTGAATTTGCAGACAATTGCAGCAAGGGAGAAACAACCGTAGATTCTTCTCGGCTTAGATGCAGAGAAGGTATTTGATTGAGTTGACTGGATATTTCTGAGGCACACACTGCTAGAAATGGGTTTTGGAAAGGAATTTGTGACCTGGATCAGTCTCTTGTATAAAGAGTCTTGCTCCAAAGTGAGAGTCAATGGCCACTGCTCTAGTCCCTTTGGGATTGAGCGAGGTGTGAGACAGGGGGGCCCGTTATCACCCATCTTATTCGCCCTAAGTATTGAACCTCTGGCAGAGGCAATACGCCAAAACACGCAGATTCAAGGGATAGCAGATGAATGAGGGGCAATCCATAAAATAGCTCTATTCGCGGACGACATTTTGCTCTTTATAAAAAAATCCACTCCTTTCCGTTCCCATGCTTATAAAATGTCTACATAAATACGGGTCAGTATCGGGATACAAAATTAATGAGACTAAGTCAGAAGCCATGATTACTTAGTCTCATTGACTTAGTCTCAAAAATTCTTGAAAAGGTAGTTGTAAAACAGCTAACTGATCATCTGCAGAGGAATGGTCTATTTGAAGAGTTTCAGTCAGGTTTTAGAATTCATCATAGTACAGAAACAGCATTAGTGAAGGTTACAAATGATCTTCTTATGGCCTCAGACAGTGGACTCATCTCTGTGCTTGTTCTGTTAGACCTCAGTGCTGCTTTTGATACTGTTGACCATAAAATTTTATTACAGAGATTAGACCATGCCATAGGTATTAAAGGCACTGCGCTGCGGTGGTTTGAATCATATTTATCTAATAGATTACAATTTGTTCATGTAAATGGGGAATCTTCTTCACAGACTAAGGTTAATTATGGAGTTCCACAAGGTTCTGTGCTAGGACCAATTTTATTCACTTTATACATGCTTCCCTTAGGCAGTATTATTAGACGGCATTGCTTAAATTTTTGATTGCTGTTGCCAGATCAGCTTTGCAGGTTGGAGCCTTGTCATGGACCATTTTCTTCAACTTCCACCAAAGATTTTCAATTGGATTAAGAGCCGGACTATTTGCAGGCCATGACACTGACCCTATGTGTCTTTTTGCAAGGAATGTTTTCACAGTTTTTGCTCTATGGCAAGATGCATTATCATCTTGAGAAATGATTTCATCATCCCCAAACATCCTTCCAATTGATGGGATAAGAAAAGTGTCCAAAATATCAACATAAACTTGTGCATTTATTGATGATGTAATGACAGCCATCTCCCCAGTGCCTTTTACATGACATGCAGCCCCATATCATCAATGACTGTGGAAATTTACATGTTCTCTTCAGGCAGTCATCTTTATAAATCTCACTGGAACGGCACCAAACAAAAGTTCCAGCATCATCACCTTGCCCAATGCAGATTTGAGATTCATCACTGAATATGACTTTCATCCAGTCATCCACAGTCCACAATTGCTTTTCCTTAGCCCATTGTAACATTTTTTTTTCCTGTTTAGGTGTTAATGATGCCTTTCATTTAGGTTTTCTGTATATAAATCCCATTTTCTTTAGACGGTTTCTTACAGTTCGGTCACAGACGTTGACTCCAGTTTCCTCCCATTCGTTCCTCATTTGTTTTGTTGTGCATTTTCGATTTTTGAGACATATTGCTTTAAGTTTTCTGTCTTGACGCTTTGATGTCTTCCTTGGTCTACCATTATGTTTGCCTTTAACAACCTTCCCATGTTGTTTGTATTTGGTCCAGAGTTTAGACACAGCTGACTGTGAACAACCAACATCTTTTGCAACATTGCGTGTTGATTTACCCTCTTAAGAGTTTAATAATCCTCTCCTTTGTTTCAATTGACATCTCTCGTGTTGGAGCCATGATTCATGTCAGTCCACTTGGTGCAACAGCTCTCCAAGGTGTGATCACTCCTTTTTAGATGCAGACTAATGAGCAGATCTGATTTGATGCAGGTGTTAGTTTTGGGGATGAAAATTTATTCCTCAGAATTGAGTGAGTCCATATTTTTTTCCCTCTGCTTGGTCTAAAAAGTAACCGTTACTGACTGCCACAATTTTTTTTCTTGATTTCTTATAGTGTTTCTTAAAGCCAGAAAGTTGCCATTTGAAATGACTTCAGTTTTGTGTCATGTCTGTGATCTGCTTTTTTTTCTACAAAATTAAACAACTGAATGAACATCCTCCGAGGCCGGTGATTCCATAATTTTTGCCAGGGGTTGTAGATATTATCTACTATACCCCTAAATCATTATGTGTGTATGTATGTATGTGTGTGTGTGTATATATATAAGAAGAAAAAAAAAGAGAAAAGGGGAAAAAAGAAAGAAAACCTTACTTTGTGCGAAAGTTTGTGTCAGGAAATGTTATGTTTAATGTTTTAAATGGTTAAATAAAGAGTTCAAAAAAACAAAAACAAATCATGAGTTATATTTGGTTGTTTAGTTGTAATGTTTCTGTCATGCTTCTATGAATGGCATGATACCACTTTTTCACTTTTTCAATACCGATACTGGAACCTTCAGGATATGCCGATCCTGAGACCAATCCAATACAGTTTTCCCTGTTTTCGTACAATTAATCTGTTAATAAATGCATTTGTCTGGATGTACTTTGCTAACAGAGTTACATAACAAAACATCAACTCACCAAAGGAAAGCAAACAGCCCACAATAGACTCAGATGTGGAACAGAAGAATCAAGTTTAATTTTTTTTTTTCCGATATCTGGTCCAGTAATTTTGGCCAATATCAGAGCGATACTGATCTGAAATATTGGCGGTGTGCACTTATAGATGGTACAACATGTTCTGTCAAGCTTATGTTGTGCTTTATGTTTTGTTTTGTCCATAGGAGATGACCACGTCACTGGGTCTGGTGTGCTTGTGGCTTCTACCTTTTACTTCCTATCACCAGTGTTCTTGCTCACGGTGTGAGTAAGGTCTCAACTTTATTAGAGTCTTAGACTTTTTATTACCCCCGCCAAGGAGGTTATGTTTTCGGTCGCGTCCGTTTGATGGTTGGTTGGTTTGTTAGCAGGATTACTCAAAAAATCCTCAACGGATTTCAATGAAATTTTTACCAGGGGTGTATCTTGGCCTAACTTAGAAGTCATTAAATTTTGGTAGTGATCCGGAACACGATCCGGATCAAGTAATTTTTTTTATGGATTCTTTATCATTGCAGTATAGGGCCAATTTCAACATTTTTGCATCTAACTTCATGAAGACGGGTCACAAAGGCTGAAGAAAAATTAAGTTACGACACAACAATAATTTAGCAAATGTTTCTCATCATTGAATAAACTTGTTATTAGAAAATAAAAAAAACTTTGTAGTTCATGCAGTTTCTGTTTATAAATACATCTGCTGAAGATCTAAGGGTTTAACCACTGAATCTGAAACATGACGGTAGATGCGTGAAATGACGTGGAATAAGGCTCTTTGCCAAAGGGTATTCCATGTGATGTCAGTGACCCTATGGCCTTGGCGGAGGTTTGCGCTCTCCAAGTGCTTCTAGTTTATTTTTTTTATTTATTTTCATTTATATAGCACCAAATCACAACAGAGTTGCCTCAAGGTGCTACACACAAGTAAGGTCTAACCTTACTAACCCCCAAAGCAACAGTGGTAAGGAAAAACTCCCTCTGAGGAAGAAACCTCAAGCAGACCAGACTCAAAGGGGTGACCCTCTGACTCTGAGGTTATTTATGTTGTGATGTGGCACAACATAATTTAATTATTGAAGACGTTTACAAGTATTACATATCTTGGATTGCAGTATACTGTCAGGTGATTCCAAAATAAAATTAAGTTTGCATAGACAGGAAAACAGTGCATTTGCTTCTGGAGAGGCCATGAAATGAAGCTGTACAACACAAAACTGAATCGGAAACATTTACCATTTAATAGTACATGACCTTTATCTATTCTACATGGTATACCAAAGGGAGAGCCTAAAGGAGCCTATGCAAGTCCTCTGTAATACCTGAAGATGCCTCCAAGCGATCCAGTTTACTGACCAGCCAGTCAAGATTGTCACAGAACAAGGCACAGTTTGCGCGATTACCTCTGATCAAAGAAGCTTCAAAAAAGAAGAGAAGCAGAATTCAGAGCTTACAATTTTTAAAATATGGCTAAGGCTCGGGTATAATTCAATCTTGAAGACTCATTTAAAATAATGTAGAATAATATACCTAGCAATTCATACAGCAGATTTACTATTTCCTTCCAAGACTCAGCAGCTTCCTCCCCGGCAAACTCTGAGAAGTGGGCTGCTGTGTTGTACACATTAAGCCGATCAATACATTCCAGAACAAGTGTGATCATTCCCTGTTAGGAACAACAGATGGTCAAAAAGACAAATAGAAATTCTGAATGTAAATTAATCTTTCAAACCACACTTTTATGAGGACTTGTTGTTTAAGCCCTTATTAATCACAGAGCAAAACTGACCTCTTCTTGGAAGAGGTTCTGTCTGTTTTTGAGGGACCGAAGCTTGAACTGTTTGTCTTCGTGCTCCAGTTCCTCATCAGGGGGTCGGAAATAGAAAATTAGATCCTGCAGGGAGAGCACTACCGTGTCCATAGGCAGTGATAGGGGACTGGCAGATTTGTTTTTCCCACTCAGAGCATCAAGACCTCTGGAAATGTGCAAAGAAGATGATGAGAATTGGACAAAAATACACATAAGCCCCTTCCCACTTGTATTAAAAGTTGTGCATTGTGTTGCAATATTCTGTTCTGGTTATATGTGGGAATCACAGACAATGTTGATGATGCAAAGAGTCGCTCCATATTTGTCCCCTACTCCCAAACTTGATTCATTATGGAAATTTTCAAAGTCTAAAGTTGTAGAAGAAACAATGGATAATTTATGTGGCATTTGGTACGTAAGTGAAGTACATAACAAGTGACTTGTAGTACTGTCAGACAACTTTACCTTTTAGCAGAGCTGGGTAAGAATACTTTGAAATGTCATCATCATCATCAATTTTATTTATATAGCGCCAAATCACAACAAACAGTTGCCCCAAGGCGCTTTAAATTGTAAGGCAAGGCCATACAATAATTACGTAAAAACCCCAACGGTCAAAACGACCCCCTGTGAGCAAGAACTTGGCGACAGTGGGAAGGAAAAACTCCCTTTTAACAGGAAGAAACCTCCAGCAGAACCATTCCTCTGCAGATGATCAGTTAGCTGTTTTACAACTACCCTTTCAAGAATTTTTGAGAGAAAAGGAAGGTTGGAGATTGGCCTATAATTAGCTAAGATAGCTGGGTCAAGTGATGGCTTTTTAAGTAATGGTTTAATTACTGCCACCTTAAAAGCCTGTGGTACATAGCCAACTAATAAAGATAGATTGATCATATTTAAGATTGAAGCATTAAATAATGGTAGGGCTTCCTTGAGCAGCCTGGTAGGAATGGGGTCTAATAGACATGTTGATGGTGTTGGGAAAGTGTAGTGACACGGACCCACAACAGGGGGCATAAATGAACGGACAATGGAAGGAGTTAAATTAGAACACTTTACTGTTGTGAATGTCACAACAAAACACAGCAGATTACAGAATGTACACAAGTCAATTAATAAAGGTGTCGTGTGGGCAGGCTCGACGATAGGAGACGCCCGTCTGGAGACGAACCGGAACCACACGATTTCCACCGCCACCGAACCCGAGGGATACTGGAGCCGCCAAGTCCCGAAGTCCCCAGGTGGCCACCGTCTCGGCGTGTCGGATCTGGTACTGCTGGCAGAAAGCAAAAACAGTCAAGTGTGGGTGTGCATGCACCCAGTAACAATTATGGTGGGAATTCCACCTCCACCTCTCACTCAATACGTGTTGCTGCGATCCCTCAGAGGAAAAGAGTGCCGTCCTGCACAGCCTCCACAAATTAAGGACCGGTACTCCTGCAAACACTCACAATAGATAGATTTAGAAAATTACCACAAAGGCTGAGGATACTACCTCTTGCTGAAGATGATATCTCGGCAATGTGGTGGAGGTGTCTTCCTGCTTTTATTCCAGATGTGGAGTAGATGATCAGTGACAGCTGTCACGGTTAATGGGTGACAGCTGTCACCACGGCTTGTTCCTGGAGGCGGCAGCGCCCTCTCGTGCCTGAAGCCCGCACTTCAGGCAGGGCGCCCTCTGGTGGTGGGCCAGCAGTACCTCCTCTTCTGGCGGCCCACACAACAGGACCCCCCCCTCAACGGGCGCCTCCTGGCGCCCGACCCGGCTTGTTCGGGTGGCGACGGTAGAACTCGGCCAGGAGGGCCGGGTCCAGGATGAAGCTCCTCTTCACCCAGGAGCGTTCTTCGGGTCCATACCCTTCCCAGTCCACCAAATACTGAAAGCCCCGGCCCATTCGACGGACGTCCAAGAGCCGGCATACTGTCCAAGCCGGCTCCCCGTCGATGATACGGGCAGGAGGCGGCGCCGGACCGGGTGCACAGAGGGGTGAGGTGTGATGCGGTTTAATCCTGGAGACATGGAAGACCGGATGGATCCGCAGTGAGGCCGGGAGTCGGAGCCTCACTGCGGTAGGACTGAGGACCTTAAGGATGGTGAATGGTCCGATGAAACGGTCTTTTAACTTGGGGGACTCGACCTGGAGTGGAATGTCCTTGGTGGATAGCCAGACCTCCTGCCCGGGCTGGTATGCGGGGGCCGGGGACCGTCGACGGTCTGCATGGGCTTTTGCCCTCGTCCGGGCCCTTAACAAGGCCGAACGGGCGGTGCGCCACACCCGACGGCATCTCCGCAGGTGGGCCTGGACCGAGGGCACACCGACCTCTCCCTCTACCAAAGGAAACAAAGGGGGTTGGTACCCCAGACACACCTCAAACGGGGAGAGGCCGGTGGCAGAGGACACTTGGCTGTTATGAGCGTACTCGATCCAGGCCAGGTGTTCACTCCAAGCCGTCGGGTGTGCGGAGGTAGTACACCGAAGGGCTTGCTCCAACTCTTGATTGGCCCGTTCGGCCTGTCCGTTAGTCTGAGGGTGATACCCAGACGAGAGGCTCACGGTGGCCCCCAGTTCCCGGCAGAAACTTCTCCATACCTGCGAGGAGAACTGGGGACCGCGATCCGAAACGATGTCTGTAGGTATCCCATGCAGCCGGACGACATGGTGGACCAGGAGATCCGCCGTCTCCTGGGCTGACGGGAGCTTCGGGAGGGCCACGAAGTGGGCCACCTTGGAGAATCGGTCCACTATCGTGAGAATGGTGGTGTGTCCCCGGGACGGCGGGAGGCCCGTGACAAAATCCAGACCGATGTGGGACCAGGGGCGATGAGGCACAGGAAGTGGCAGTAGGAGTCCCTGTGCCTTCTGGTGGTCCGCCTTGCCCCTGGCGCAGGTGGTGCAGGCCTGGATGTAAGCCCGGACATCAGTCTCCAGGGACGCCCACCAGAAGCGCTGCCGGACCACTGCCACGGTCCTACGCACCCCTGGGTGGCAGGAGAGCTTGGACCCGTGACAGAAGTCCAGGACGGCAGCCCTGGCTTCTGGTGGGACGTATAGTCTGTCTTTCGGTCCAGTTCCGGGATCCGGGCCAGGGCCTCCCGGACGGTCTTCTCCACGTCCCAGGTTAGGGTAGCCATGACAGTGGACTCCGGTAAGATGGGTTCCGGTGGATCCGACAGCTCGGTCTTGACTTTCCGTTCGTGCACCTGGGACAGGGCATCCGATCTCTGGTTTTTGGTCCCGGGGCGGTAGGTGATCCGGAAGTCAAAACGGCCGAAAAACAGTGACCAGCGGGCTTGCCTGGGGTTCAGTCGCTTGGCGGTCCTGATATACTCCAGGTTCCGGTGGTCAGTAAAAACCGTGAAAGGCACTGACGCTCCCTCCAGCAGGTGTCTCCACTCCTCAAGAGCCTCTTTCACCGCAAGGAGCTCTCGATTGCCCACGTCATAGTTCCGCTCTGCTGGGGTCAACCTGCGGGAAAAATAGGCACACGGGTGAAGAACCTTATCGGTCTCTCCGCTCTGGGATAGCACGGCTCCTATCCCTGAGTCAGAGGCGTCCACTTCAACCACAAACTGGCGACTAGGATCGGGCTGCACCAAGACAGGTGCAGTCGAAAAGCGCTATTTCAACTCCCTGAACGCGGCATCGCACCGATCCGACCAGGTGAAGGGAACTTTTGGTGAGGTCAGGGCTGTCAGGGGGCTAACTACCTGACTATACCCCTTAATGAACCTCCTGTAAAAATTTGCGAAGCCGAGGAACTGTTGCAGCTTCCTACGGCTCGTAGGTTGGGGCCAGTCTCTCACCGCTGCAACCTTGGCCGGATCCGGGGCGACGGAGTTGGAGGAGATGATAAACCCCAGGAAGGACAAAGAGGTGCGGTGAAACTCACACTTCTCGCCCTTCACAAACAGCCGGTTCTCCAACAACCGCTGCAGGACCTGACGTACATGCCGTACATGGGTCTCAGGGTCCGGAGAAAAGATGAGTATATCGTCCAGATACACGAAGACGAATCGGTGCAGGAAGTCCCGCAAGACGTCATTAACCAAAGCTTGGAACGTCGCGGGGGCGTTAGTGAGGCCGAACGGCATGACCAGGTACTCAAAATGACCTAACGGGGTGTTGAATGCCGTCTTCCACTCGTCTCCCTTCCGGATCCGAACTAGGTGGTATGCGTTCCTAAGATCCAACTTTGTGAAGATTTTGGCTCCATGCAGGGGGGTGAACACCGAATCCAACAAAGGCAACGGGTATCGGTTGCGAACCGTGATCTCGTTCAGCCCCGGTAATCAATGTATGGACGAAGACCGCCATCTTTTTTGCCCACAAAAAAGAAACCTGCTCCCATCGGAGAGGTGGAGTTACGGATCAGCCCGGCAGCTAAGGAGTCCCGGATGTAGGTCTCCATCGATTCGCGCTCAGGTCGGGAGAGGTTGTACAGCCTGCTGGACGGGAACTCCACGCCTGGCAACAAATCGATGGCACAATCATACGGACGGTGCGGGGGAAGGGTGAGTGCCCGATCCTTGCTAAAAACATCAGCAAGATCGTGGTACTCAACCGGCACCACCGACAGATTGGGGGGAACTTTGACCTGCTCCTTAGCCTGGGAACCGGGAGGAACCGAGGATCCCAAACACACCCGATGGCAGGTCTCGCTCCACTGTACCACCACCCCGGACGGCCAATCAATCCGGGGATTGCGTTTTAGCATCCAGGGGAACCCCAGAATCACACGGGAGGTAGAAGGAGTCACAAAAAACTCAATCTCCTCCCTATGATTCCCTGACACTACCAGAGTTACTGGTAGTGTCCTGTGTGTGATTAAAGGGAGTAGGGTGCCATCTAGTGCTCGCACCTGCAATGGTGAAGGAAGCGCCACCAGAGGGAGCCCTACCTCCCTGGCCCATCTGCTGTCTAGCAGATTCCCTTCTGACCCTGTGTCTACCAGTGCTGGGGCCTGAAGGGTTAAATCCCTGCTAAGGATTGTAACTGGGAGCCGTGTGGAAATGTGTGTGTGTCCCACGTGAATTTCTCCAACCGACTGTCTAACCGTATAACAAGATCGATAAGCCCATCTAATTCCCGCGGTTCATCCTTGGCCACCAGGTGCTCCTTCAGGACCGACGATAGTCCGTTTACGAAGACGGCGCGGAGCGCAGCGTTATTCCAGCCGGACCTCGCAGCCGCGATGCGGAAGTCGACTGCATAAGCGGCTGCGCTCCGGCGTCCCTGTCTCATCGACAGCAGCACAGTTGAAGCGGTCTCTCCCCTGTTAGGGTGATCAAACACTGTTCTGAACTCCCTCACAAACCCAGTGTACGTGTGAAGGAGCTGTGAATTTTGCTCCCAAAGCACCGTAGCCCAAGCGCGTGCCTCTCCCCGAAGCAGAGTGATCACATAAGCTATTTTGCTAGCGTCTGATGCGTACATGACGGGACGTTGTGCGAAGACGAGCGAACACTGCATGAGAAAGTCCACGCACGTCTCCACACAACCTCCGTACAGCTCTGGAGGGCTTATGTATGCTTCAGGGGATGGTGGGAGGGTTGTTGAACCACCACTGGAACATTCATATCCTGCACGGGGTCGACAGGAGGAGGAGCTGCAGCAGCGCCCTGAGCGCTCGCCGCCACTTGCGCGGAGAGAGCCTCCACCCTGCGGTTCAGGAGGATGTTTTGCTCGGTCATTTGATGCAACCGAGCCATAAAGGCGGTGAGAATGTGCTGTAGCTCACCAATCACGCCTCCTGCAGACGCCTGCGCTCCCTGCTCTCCCATTGGTCGTTCAACAGCCGGGTGACGCCCCTCGGAGTCCATGACGCTGGCCGAGATATCCTGTTGGGAAAGTGTAGTGACACGGACCCACAACAGGGGGCGTAAATGAACGGACAATGGAAGGAGTTAAATTAGAACACTTTACTGTTGTGAATGTCACAACAAAACACAGCAGATTACAGAATGTACACAAGTCAATTAATAAAGGTGTCGTGTGGGCAGGCTTGACGATAGGAGACGCCCGTCTGGAGACGAACCGGAACCACACGATTTCCACCGCCACCGAACCCGAGGGATACTGGAGCCGCCAAGTCCCGAAGTCCCCAGGTGGCCACCGTCTCGGCGTGTCGGATCTGGTACTGCTGGCAGAAAGCAAAAACAGTCAAGTGTGGGTGTGCGTGCACCCAGTAACAATTATGGTGGGAATTCCACCTCCACCTCTCACTCAATACGTGTTGCTGCGATCCCTCAGAGGAAAAGAGTGCCGTCCTGCACAGCCTCCACAAATTAAGGGCCGGTACTCCTGCAAACACTCACAATAGATAGATTTTGAAAATTACCACAAAGGCTGAGGATACTACCTCTTGCTGAAGATGATATCTCGGCAATGTGGTGGAGGTGTCTTCCTGCTTTTATTCCAGATGTGGAGTAGATGATCAGTGACAGCTGTCACGGTTAATGGGTGACAGCTGTCACCACGGCTTGTTCCTGGAGGCGGCAGCGCCCTCTCGTGCCTGAAGCCCGCACTTCAGGCAGGGCGCCCTCTGGTGGTGGGCCAGCAGTACCTCCTCTTCTGGCGGCCCACACAACAGATGGTTTGGATGAAGTAACTAATGAAAATAACTCAGACAGAACAATCTGAGAGAAAGAGTCTAACCAAATACCGGCATCACTGAAAGCAGCCAAAGATAACGATACATCTTTGGGATGGTTATGAGTAATTTTTTCTCTAATAGTTAAAATTTTATTAGCAAAGAAAGTCATGAAGTCATTACTAGTTAAACTTAAAGGAATACTCGGCTCAATAGAGCTCTGACTCTTTGTCAGCCTGGCTACAGTGCTGAAAAGAAACCTGGGGTTGTTCTTATTTTCTTCAATTAGTGATGAGTAGTAAGATGTCCTAGCTTTACGGAGGGCTTTTTTATATAGCAACAGACTCTTTTTCCAGGCTAAGTGAAGATCTTCTAAATTAGTGAGACGCCATTTCCTCTCCAACTTACGGGTTATCTGCTTTAAGCTGCGAGTTTGTGAGTTATACCACGGAGTCAGGCACTTCTGATTTAAAGCTCTCTTTTTCAGAGGAGCTACAGCATCTTCAGCAAAAATGTAATCAGTTACTGAATACAAACTACAATAAAATTGGAATACTTTTGGATTACTTACCTAATCTGAATACTTTTGATTTACTTCAAAATCAATTACTGAAAATGATGCACTTCATAGTAAAAATAGGCATAACCACAAATATTAATTTTTTTAGTCTGACAAACAACAAATTAAATTATAAAGTTTGACAAAGTAAGCATTTAAAAATGGATAGTTTGATATTTTGAGAGACTCTGTTTTAATTGATCATTTAATTTATAGATTATCAAGAAAAAAATTGTGTGGTTGTGTCTATTAGTAGATAAGTAGTCAAATTGTATTGTATATTCAGTATCTGATGACATCTCAAAGGAATTCTACCCAACTCTGCCATTTAAGGCCCTTTTCCATTACCAAGATCTACTCGGCTCGGCTCCACTCGGTTTAGTACGACATAGTATTTGAAACAACTATTTGAGCATCCGCACTGGAATCAGCGCCCCCTACAAGTTAAATGTGCCAGTTTGTGTGTCTGTGTGTGTGTGTGTGTGTGTGTGTGTGTGTGTGTGTGTGTGTGTGCGTGCGTATGCTTCCTAATAATAGTGTCTCAAGGCAACATAGTTATTTTGCTTTTGATATAGCAAAGTGTTTCAAATGGCTGTGATGGACAAATGCTGTGAAACATCAGTCATATTGAAAACATTTTGAGTGTTGGTCTGAAGATCAACTGTACCAATGTTTGTGAAGACTGGAAAAAATTTGTGGCCTATGAATATTTTTATTGTTAAACATTTCATAAAATCAAATGTAGCTGATAATTTTGTCAACTGGAAATTGATGCTGTAAAGTGCTTTGAACTCTGCTTGATCCAAGAAATTTCATGGTAACTGACTTTTGAAAATTAGGCATATGATTCAACATTCCATGTGTAAATAAAACTCCAAATTTAACCTACTAGTGGCGCTAAAGCAGTGGAAAAGAATGACAGGACTGTCCCCAATAACTGTACAAAATTTCACACTGCGGGTGTGTATTCTTTCTCAATGTCATAAACGAAATCAGTTCCATGTGGGAAAAGGATAGTTTTAAAAAACAAAATCAGGATGTGTTACTTGATGAACTGGTTGAAGAGGCCTGTTGTGCTGAATATCATTCTAGCAGCTTGGGATTCTTCTGTTTGTGATCGGGCGACAGTGAGCGCATCGTCCATGTGACCTTCTTTATGCAGTATGGCCTAAGGTGTAAACAAAGAACATAAGTACTCCAAATCAGCACAATCTCACAACTTTTTGTAGGCATTATGAGCTGTGGGTGAACCCTGTACTTTACCTTTCTCTTCAGAGGACCCAAGCGGGCTGATTTGGCATCAACAGCAGCATATGTGAGCCAAAGACCCGATGAAACATGTTGTACGAAGCACATAGACTCCCCATACTTAATCTCAGGGATGCCCATGCCATCCACATCCCGTTTCTGGGCCACTTCAATTTTTTCCTGTAATTCAAAAAAGCATGAGCTTATAAATGGGAAAAAAAGGATATATTTTGGAGTTTCAGACACATAACAGGAGTTCTTAAACTGAAATATTTACCCTGCACATTGGTGAAGCGGCGATAGCAGGGTATTATTTTCACTGGTGTGTGTGTGTGTGTGAGAGAGAGAGAGAGAGACCGTGGGCAGGGTTACTAAAAAGCGGCTATTGATCAGAAAATGATTTGTATTAACGACTTCAAAATTAATCCACATAGAAGTCATGTTATGAAGTCGCACATTCCAAAAACACAGTATTGACTCCTATATTTACACGATGTGTAGAGGAGACAGGGTGTATCAGCCCTCTGTTGCCTTTCATTCTATTTTGTAGTACAACCTGATGTTAAGTCACCTTTGAGATTCTGAAGCAGAAGGCCGACATTTTGGAATTTGCTTTCTCTGGGTCCACCAATACCAGTCTCTTCTCTTCATCGAGAAACAGGTATCGGCCTGTTGTTATGTGGCGAATTCGGAAAGACTGGCCCCATTTAATGTGACTTCCACTCCACCTATCAATAAGTACGAAATACCGAAACATGTCATACTGTAAAATCCACAAGTGTGTTAAATACAGGGACATCAAATGACATACTTACCCAATTCGTAGTGGCTCAAGTCTCCATAACGACCGAGCATGGCTGCAAATAGCCCCTCCCTCGTAATGAGCAACTCTGAACCAAACAGAAAGATGTCCATCAATGACTATGTGTACTGTACTTCTTATAATAGACAACCATTTTTCAAAGACTGTCATCATTTCAGATTGAGAATCTAGCAGGAAGGCAACTCTTCATTGGTGACTCAATGGTACAGCAAATGCATAAAAAAAACCACTAGAAAAAACCCCACCATTCACTGGATCAGCCAAGCCAACATCATGGCTTTCTCCTGACTCCCGATGGCAAGACACCAGCACCCATGGGTGCAGAAATGAGCTATGTGTATCTTTTGTACTTACACAGTGTGGATGTTAGACATGAAAATGACAAGTGCATCAGTTTAAAACTAGCAATGACACTTAGGTTGATGTGTGCACTGCTTTGCTTTGGGTGTAAGAAAGGATTATTTATTTCTAAAAGTGATACATTTTAGAACTTTAATATTTGATAGCACATCGCATGCTGTCCCAGAAAATTGTAAAAATCTATAGCCTTTTTCGTGCATTCTAAGGCAATCTGGGAAGCTAAATACTGGCTCCATAGTCATCATTTTTAATACATAATTTTTATTTTAAACACTGGAAATCTTCCAATGCTGCATGTATCAGTGTTGCTCAAACAGCCTTTGTTTATGCAAGATCCTCATATTTTATGACACCTATGGTCAGCACCTCATGGGGGAACTTGCAAATCCCTCAATCCCCAAATGCCATTCCCCTCATCTGTTGCTGTGTATGTACCAAGAAACATAATCACCTGCGCTGATCATCCCCTTGGTCAGCTGCTGGGACTGCAAGACACTCGTCCATGTGACCGTGGAACAACCTGAGCACGTATCCTCCAGTGAGAAACCCTACAGAATGACAGTGACATTGGTGAAGGCCCCTTCACACATAACATAAAGTTGGGTGAATCAGGCTGAATGGGGGAAAGCCAAAAAATTAAAGCTGCAGTCAGGAGGAACAGACGGTCGGACAGCCATGTACGGATGCCATATGTTCTCACAGCGATGGTTTCGTGCAAGATTGTGTGCACGCGCACAAACACACTTTGACCGTGGTGAGAGATGTGAAACCACATCGCGCTGTCACAGCACCGGAAGCAATTAAATGTTGTACAAATGTTCATAAATCGAAGAAAGAACAATGAATGTACCATTTAAATGTAAGACAATCATGTTACTGGTAATGATGTTTAATTGATGCTTGCTGACTTGACGCTGGGACAACATCTGTGCTGGAACTGAGGAAACAAATGGATTTCTTTTTGTCTGTAAATATATTTAATTCCTGTTATAAAGTGCAGAGAATACAAGAATTATCATCCTTCTGTTCCATATACCCCATCACACATACACCGATTGAGACCGAATGGTGTCAGAATGACACATCTGGCCACAACCAGGAAATATTGAGGTGCGGTCTGAAGACCAACAGACAGAGTCTAAGAACATCTACATATTTGGTCCCATTCGCTCAGCTGTCCCAAGTGTGTTGCACATGTTTAAAACACTATTGGTGCCATCAGGATGAGATGCACATCTGACGGCGGTCAATGTGCAGTTTGTGCGTCATCTGATCGCAGTCTATATATTCTGACGGCATCAAAACAGCATCTGAAATGATATGATCACAGTTGACTGAGTTCTGAGATCAATCGGTTACAGCAAAGCCTGCCAACATGTTGTGCCACGTTTTTCCGCCTTCACTGGATCCCGGCCAGGGAGCCCAAAGGAAATCTTGATATGTAGTTACATGTAAGTGGCACTGTGCACGCGTCAGAGGCTTGGTGCAGCGCCCCGCAACGCAGCTGAATGAAATGTCACCAGTGTAATGCATGTATTATTACATGTTCACCTCCTAAATCTGTAGCGGGTACAATGCAGAAATGTTTCCTCAGGCCATCCCAACATAAATACACATGCAACTCATCTCCAGTACCCCGCGTTCCGCAGCACAGACAACTGGTGAAGTCCCTTTCAACCTACTGCCCTCTGTGCTGGCAACTTCGATGATCTGACAAATGCATAATCCACCTCTGGCATAAATAAATACCATGTGAAGTGCCATCCTGCACTGATAATCCAACTGCAATTGTGTTAGGATGCGTATCAAGTAAAATGGCCACACAAAAAAAGAGTAAAAAAAAAAAAAAGACAGAAGAAAACGTTCATTGGCTTCATCTGAAGAATGTTGCGCACATGTGGGAGGTTGGTGCACCGCCAGCACAGTTCACCAGCAGTTAAGGAGTCCAGCCAGTCGAATAAAGTCTTGCAATGCAAGTATGTACTGATCAAACACCTAAAGGCATTTTTCACCGGACCTTACACAAGCATGTGATCACTGACAGCTGTCAGCCTTTTTGTGCGCTCTCTGGGTGGACACCTCCTGTGCTCATGCACGCACATGTGCGCATAGCGGCTCATTCAGTCATTATAAACACACGTGCAGCTGAATGAACATTTCATCTGGCCACACACTCGCATGCTGTTTAGATCCCTTGTTCAATGCATGTATGGTTGCATGTATGGTATGCATGCGCGCACTCCGTCATGTGAGACACACACTCCTGCCAGTGCACCATCCTTTTGATGGGAGGTCAGTTTAGCGCTGGGAATGTGAGGACGAGCGAAGATTTGATTGCGTGGGTGAGGGAGTGAGACACTGGTACGTGTGTAGGACACGTGACAGATTGACAGTCTGTCAGCTAATGTCCACATGACGGATGGACCGTGTAGACGTTGCGATCGCATGTCACATGGCGTGAGGTGCAGGATAGGGTTTTTATTTTTATCTCTGTTGTGGCAGCTGGGCATACTGCTGGCCACGATTCCACCTCCACAGGGACATGCTGTGTATGTAATGATGGGTGTTTGACAGCTCTCAGATCCTGCTCAGCTGTGTCTGGTAACAGTACGCCGACCCTGTCACATGCATCAACTCGCAGTGGGCAGGCAGCACACTGTGCACACCTACACGTCTCATATTACAGCTTTGATGATCATGATGTCTCAAATATATTGTGTAACCCATGGGAGGGAATGACACTGTGTGTGAAATGACGTCCATCATGGACATGACAGCCTGTCCATGTGTGCACGCTGCGCTGGACAGTGATCGCACTGCACTCCAGCCACCGTTCGAGCTGTTGCCACCTCGGACATTGGCCGCACCTCGACAATGTTGGATTGGAGTGGGGGGAGCAAGACACACTCGTATGGCATTCGTGGTGCTCAGGGGTGATGCACGACACACTCGCATGCCATTTGTGGTGCTTGGGGGGGCAGACACATCACACTGACCACCCTCTGAGCTGTCGTCACCTTGACCGCACCTTGACAGTCGTGTCCTGGGCACTACATTTGTGCTGGCCGCGCGAATGGGCCCGCATTGTCTAAGTGCCCAGCAACTGCTGTTGGAAGATTGTGGATGGCACCTCAACTGTGGCTGAGTGTGTGTCGAATGGGCATTTGCCCACCATTCGCCCTCATTCAGTTGCTGGTGTAAAGGCTGGCTCGATCGCGACATTCTGCCAGGGTTTGACATGGCCAATCATTTAGTGCAACCCCTTGAACGTGGTCTGAATGGCCCAACCTGCATACGGCATGCTACATGTATGCTGCAATCATGGTCAGATAGCAGTACGACCTCATCTTGATGCCATTTGATTGGGTTTCAAGCAAGAGCGCGACACGAATGTGGAGTGCATGTGATGTGGTCGAATGGTTGTGCCAACTTTCAAATCTTCTGTTGTGCACCATTTGGCCTCATTTGTGTTATGTGTGAAGAGAGAACAGACACGTTTATGGCTACTTGTAGAATGAAACAACAAGACAGACCTTCAGCTAGCTCACATCCAGACATCACAGGGGTCATCGTCCACAGTGTTTGCATGAAGGATGCATCCACCATCAAATCCCCACTAGCATAGGAGAGATGCTAAAAAAACAAATGCATCTTTGTAATGTTTGTAAGATTAACCAGCAATTGTGAGTCAAGGTGGAAATGAATGTACTAATGTTACCAGGTATCGCTCTGAAGACACACTGACAAGAATGAGGTCATCTCCCACCCTGACCTTCTCGCCTTCTGACCTTTGCTTGGAGGCCGGATGGATGGTCCACCAGCATGCCTCACCTGTGACAAACAGACAGATTCAGAGTGCAGACACCCACCTCAACATCTGTGAGACATAATTTGCTGTGAACCTTGAAAGCAACCTGTTGAGTCCTCCTGCAAGCCAACATCAAACGCCAGTTTGTCTGTCAGTGAGCGTGAAGTAGTCAAACAGCTCAAGTACTGCAGCACAGAAATACAGAAGCAGCAACATGAAATTAGTGTTGTCAATGAAATGCGCTCCAAGCTAAGAGGTGGAGCCCCGCTCTGTGGGCTTAAAACAGACCATAGGACAGAGCAGCAACAGTAACGTATGAACAAGCTCACCATGTTGGAGTGAGTGTGTTTCAGGAGGATGGCATGTCCATACAGCAAGGTTCGGTGACCCCCGCCTTGTGACGACTGGCAGAAAAAAAATGTAAAAAAAAAAAAATAGTTGAGTAACCCTTTAAATTGCTACCTGCAAAGGTTGTCTTGTTACAGTAATAGTGTATAAGGCAGAGATGACAACAACAGAGTAACAGTCCAAAGATGCTGAAGTAAAGCCACAATAAATACAAATTACAAGAAAAAAGAAAATTAATGAACAATATCAAAACTAGAAGCACTCGGAGAGCGCAAACCTCCACCAAGGCCATAGGGTCACTGACATCACATGGAATAACCTTTGGCAAAGAGACTTATTCCACGTCGTTTCACGCATCTACCGTCATGTTTCAGGTTCAGATCTTCAGCAAATGTACGAGTATTTATAAAGAGAAATTGCATGAACTACACAAGTTTTTTATTTTCTAATAACAAGTTTATTCAATGAGGAGAAACAAATGCTAAATTACTGTTGTGTCGTAACTTAATTTTTGTTCAGCCTTTGTGACCTGTCTTGGCCCTATCCTGCAATGATAAAGAATCCTTAAAAAAATTACTGGATCCGGATTGTGTTCCGGATCATTACCAAAATTTAATGACTTCTAAGTTAGGCCAAGATACACCCCTGGTAAAATTTTCATTGAAATCCGTTGAGGATTTTTTGAGTAATCCTGCTAAAAAACCCAACCAACCAACCAACCAACCAACAAACAAACGGATGCGGCCAAAAATCTAACCTCCTTGGCAGAAGTATTTAAGTTGTATTTTACCATTAACTACAGTTTTGATGGTAAAAATTCAACATAAATTATACACATAAAAATGGTATTTTAAATTATTTAAATCATTTTACTGTCATTTCCAGTTTCCTTTTTTCCTTTTATTATTTTATCTGTATTATAAGAGCCAAGTGGCCACTGTGTGCATGCATGTATGTGTATGGCTTCAATCACAGAGAAACTGGGGACAGCTGACATTTGCCGTTTGGCAGGCTTATGTATTTTGGGCCAAGGATGAATGCTGCGAAAATAGAAAGTTGATAGGAATAATATTTTTGGAGAAATTAGGGATATTAGCTAACAACAGTGAACAATGGTTGTTGTGCTTCAATGCACCATGGGAGTTCAGAGTTTTGGGGTTTTAAATGTTATTGTGGTTCATGTTTAACAGTGTTGTTAATGTTACTAATTTATTGTGTTTTTGTAGTTCAAATGGTTTAGTTAGTTTAATTAAGTGCATACATGTCAACCCTTTTGAGGGTCCACTTGTATAATCAAGTGAGAAAATCCATAAAATCAACACAAAATCCTTATGTTGCTCTGAGGCAACATGCGTTAACCACAAGCTACTGTGCTTATTACTCTATAAGATACAGACAGATATCAGGGGTGGTGGCCAAGTGTTTAGTGCATTTGGTTTCAGTAACAAAGGTTCCTGGTTTGAACCTCACCCCTGCCACATTTCACTGTGTAATGTGACGTTGCAGCAGGAAGGGCATCTGGTGTACAGCTTGTGGCAAATCAACATGCAGACCCTCCTTGCATCTGCTTTGGTGACCCTGAGTGAAATCATGGGAGCAGCCAAAGGGACTTAATATATTTGTAAATTTTCCAAAAAAAAAAAAAAAGAAAAAGAAAAAAGGTGTAATATCAGCATGGCCATGCCAATTCAACATGAAAAACATCATCCAAATTACAGATTATTTTTTTAATTACAGGTTTAAACTGTAAAATTTACATAAATATGTATGTGCAAACCATATATACTCGAATACATACTTACATATTCATTGTAATTTTGACAGAATTCCCCTGGCAACCACAGCTGCCAGAATTTTTCTGTAAAAACAACTAGATTTTTTTAGTGTAAAAGCTGAATTTTATTTCTTGTAAACCAAAACAACCCATTACCCACATCATGTTTGTCTGCTTATCTTTTATTTAAAACAGAAAAAGTCACAGACAAGTACAAGAGTGTACAGTTTAAAACTGTTCATATTTTAATCTCGAATGAACGAACTGAAGAAAGAGTGAAAATCATTGAATTATCTTGACAGTGGTGCGATCATAAACGTCTTACAGCGTGTTTTTTATGTTGGACACCATTTCTGTGTCTGTGCGTGTAATCGACGTGAAGACACACATGCATTAAACGTCGTCAAAAGATTATGAAAGTTATTTTTTAATGTCATGTATTGAACAACCAACATGCTGTTATTTTTGTCTAGGAGCAGCTGCAGAACGTCTGTAAGCACTGCAATGAGTGAGTGCGCGCTCCGGCAGACCAGTCTAGAAGTTACGGTAATGCGAAAACAAGCATCCGGTTTCGCAATCCTTTGTTTAGAACAATGTGTTTGTGTATTTTTGTGACAATCATTTGACAATGTTTAAGAAAAACAACAATAAAATACATTTTCAACAGAAAACCCTGAATATCTGTAAGACTTTATTTGTACAGCCGTATGACTCTGAAACTTGGAAAAATCCATATAATTTACGGACAATCCATAAAGGTTGACATGTCTGTAAGTGCCATGTTCCCGTTACCATGAGTGACAGGTGTACTGCGTTTGATGTCTGTGGGTGTGTAAAAATAAGAGCACCCGTGTCATGCCCCGCCATGATCTAAGCTTCTATTGTTCATCTCCATCTGCCCCAGCTTTGTTTTATTAGTTGTTATTTTCATGATGTGATTATTCTCGGTTCTATTTTGCTTTGTCATTTTGTTTCTTTGTTACTTTTATTCTTTGGCTGTATGTTCAGTTCGGTTCGAGTTTGCTCTAGCTGGTTTGTGTTCACATTATGGATCATTTAGTTATCATTTGTTTATTTTTGCTGTTTTCATTTCTGTAATTTTTCTGCTGTACTTTAATATTGGGTTTTGCTTTCTGTTTATCATCTAGTCTTTGCTTGGTTACCTTTATTGTATTCTGTCATTAGTCAGTTCCAGTTTAGTTTTATCTTTTGTCCTTATTATCTCTTGGTTCTCTTTTAGTTCTCATGTCTCTTGTTCTGTTCAAGTTCCTATTTATCATTGCATTTTATTCTGCCCTCGGTTTCTGTTGTTCTGTTTTTTCCTCATTGCCATTTGTTTGTCTCACTCCACATCCTGTACGTTCCATTTTGTCTTCATCCCTCTCATATCTGATCGTTCTCACTTCACATCACTGCACCTGCCCCATGTCTGTCTCTTACCTTGTTTATGTCTGCTTTGTGTTTTCATTCACTCCCACTCTTGCACCAGCTCACGTCTTTGTGTATTACATCACTTCAGTTTGTGCACTCCCCTCCTCACAATCTTGCCTGTGCATTATCTTTGTTCACTAGTCACACCCCCTTTCTAGATCTTTCCTCACATGAAGGCCACCTGTTCCTCATCTCACATCCTAATTAGTCCACATGCATTTAAACCTCACAGTCCTTCACTTCCCTGCCAGATTGTTGTCTTTGTACACTTTCCAGCGCCTTCCACAGTCCTGAGTTTTGCTACGCATCAACTACGCCTCTTGCGTCTCCCTGGACGTCCGTACTTGCTCGTGCCACAGAACCCCGCCTGTCCATGAATGCGTCTCAGCCTGACCCTGCTTGTACCTCTGCCTCGCTGACTGATTACATGTGTACCATACCGGAGCCTGGAATAAAGACCATGATTTCCTCCACACCTAAGCCTAGCCTGGGAGTCTGTATTGCAGGTCCAGCCATTCCTGGCGCCGGGCTGCCGCCCGTTCTGACAACCTGCTTGTGGCAGAATGCAGAAAAGACAAAAAGCTCTGGCTCAGCATCTGAGTACAAGCATGCATGCGTGCATGTGTATAACTTCTATCACGGAGAAACTGGGGAGAGCTGACATTTGCCGTTTGGTATGCTTATGTAATTTGGGTCAAGAATGAACACCACCAAAACAGAACATTGATATGACTAATACCTTTGGAGAAACTATGGATATTAGCTAACATCACTGAATATTGGACATTGATAATTACATTCTGGACTCACATGCCATTCCAGCAGGGGGCAGTAAATCATCTATATATTAAAAGCTTGCGTGTGCATGTGATTTTATATAGTAAGTTCAATGTAAGTACATAATATAATTGTAAATAAACTTAAAAATACATGGATAACATAAGAAAGGGAAAACACTTATTTCCATTGTGGTCCATTTAAAAATTAAATGACAAAATACAGTTGAACCCTGTTAACTCACATATGCGTAACTTGCATTTCGACTTTACTCGTGGTAGATTTGTGGACCCTGAAACTCTAGACTATTATATGTTTTTGGTTAGCCTAATTAACTCAATTGATTTTGTGGACCCCAACTTGTGCAAATTTACGAGGTTCACCTGTAGAAGTAATAATAAAATATAAATAATAATAATAATAATAAATATAATAACTATTATTATTATTATACTACAATATAATAATAATTATAATAATACTACAGTGTAGTCCAAATAAACAAATAACAACACATTATACTGTAGTCACTACAGTATAACGTGTCAAGTATTACTGCATATAATGGCAATATAATAATACAAGGGTTGGCTGAAAAGATCTGTCTCCTTCACGATTATTTCAATAACAAGCAAAATACTCACATGAACTGCATATCTGCTTTAGGCTTGGAATGACTCTCTATCAGGCGGTGTCATTACTTTTCCACATAGTCACCTTACCTTTCCACACCAAAGGCAAATTTTTGCATCCCGCTGGTGAAGAAATCATGTGTCTTCTCTTAGGACCACTGATGCACATTTGCTTGATCCTCTGCATCATTAGTGTAACGGTGTCCCTTCAGGCATTCTTTCAGCCTGGGAAGAAGGAAAAAATTTGGGGGCCTAACATCTGGACTGTACAGTGGGTGTGGTAAGATTTGAGCCATCGCACCATCACTCTGAAGAATTACATCTTTTCCAGGACGAACCTGCTTCGAGTGTGGGTACAGCTTTTGCAAAGTGTCCACATATTGGTTGGAGTTGACAGAGCTGCCTTGTTCCAAAAATTATGTGAGGACTTCACCATCAGACATGTACTTGAAGCTGTGCATCTGTGGCTGTTATATGGCGTTTGCTACGGGTCTGGTCATAGAGCTTTGTGGTGGGTGAATTCTGCCCCGTCAAACTCCTTGCCTATTACTGTGCTGCCTTGGTGTTTGCTCTGCTCTGCTCCCACTCTCTTTGTTTCTCCAGGTACTGCATCACAGAGCTGATTTTCTTCACCTGTCTTCAATCAACTCACCTGTTTATAAGCCCTGGTTCAGCCTCTCCACCTTCACCAGAAACTCAGTAATCGTTTGTGGTACCTGGCCTCTCTTAGAAAGCTAGCGCTCACATGTTCTTGTCTAGTTTTTGTGACCAGTCTCTTGTTTCTCTGTTTCTCAGTGTTTCAGTTACCTGTCAGCTCCGTGGGTGATCACCTGGTTCCGATCTCCTCCCACTACACCTGTTCAGGTCCAGTACGTGTCTCCTGCCTCCTGTGTCTTCGGCAACATTCCAAATTCTTTTGTATAATCATTCCAATAAAAATGCCAAAACTTTTCATCACAGCTCCCTGCTTTTTGGGTCCTACGTTGGTTTGATCGGCTCAACCGTAACAGCCCACCTCCTGACTGTAGTGACAGCCATAGGCATGGCCATAGACAACACTCATCCACTGATGAATATCCATGAGTGCACAATCATCTCCACAGTATATTGTTTCATTGTCCATGATACGTCACCATTTTCTAACAACTACTGCACACGTATTCTGCACATGCTTGATATTGCAAGCAAAAAACTGTCTAGTGTAGCAATAGTCAATAAGGATTATTCTCGTACCCATTTCACTTCAATATCTTGCTTGTTACTGAAATAATCACATTTAAGGCAGAACTTTTCAGTCGACCCACGTCGTAATAAGTATTTAGCATGACCTGAAAGATTTTTCACTGTAGGATCTTCTGAGATACTGCTCTCAATCATGAAGTGAGGTTGTGAAAAGTTGGTACGGTGCAACAATAGCAGGAACTCTCTGACAGAAGCAAAGGGAAAAATGGATAATTTCACACAACATGGGAAGGATGAAGAAACATACCCATTTGTCCAAGTCCACGGCCTATAATCAGCGACACACAGAGGGGCATGTGGTGTGGAGAGAAAACAACAGAAATGAGGTTCAGTTGATCAGTGAAAAGCTAAAAGGAGAAATTCACCACTCGCATGCTTCTTACAAATTATTATTTAAAATGTAATTGATTCATAATTCATAATAATTCATAATTCATTCATGTCAAACTTAAAGGCAATAACATTTCACCAAAAATTATATAACAGGAGCACAGTTTACTGCCAAAGTAGTTGAAGGACACACCTAAAAATAGAACATCTCTATTAATTAATTAACATGATGAAGTCGATAAGAGGTTCTAAGTGTCAATTTCAATACATTTTTAACTTGTTGCCCAGCCCCAACTTTGGTGATGTTTAAAATCATGCCAGTTCATGTCTGGGTGAAAACCAGACGCCCGGTCCACGCCCACCTTTCAAGAGCAGCCAGTTGATGTTTTCTAGTTGCTACCATCCTCAGCACTGAGGCACCTGTGCGATGGAACATCCCCACAGAAATGTGCCACATAGCCATAATGTTCAAGCTAATCGATGTTGACAGCACACAGCGCAGCCAGGTGGAAGGGACTTGACCAGCTGTCTGCGCCATGCTGTGGAACGCCAGATATTGGAGGTGAGTTACATGTTTATTTATGTCATCATGTGCTGGGCAAACATTTCTGCATCATACCTGCTACAGACTTAGGGGGTGTACGCGTAATAACACGTGCGTCACAGCGATGACATCCTGTTCAGCTGCGTTGCTGGGCGCTGCACCATGCCTCTGATGTGCGCACAGTGCCACATACATGTTATTACATAGCAATATTTCCATTGCCCTCCCTGGCCAGGGTCCAGAGGAGGTGGACAAACGTGGCACAGTATGTCGGCAGACTTTGCTGTGATCGATCAATCTCAGAGCTCAATCAACCACAATCAGATCGTTTCAGATCCTATTTATGCCGCCATCAGAATATGTAAATTGCGGTAAGATGGTCATCAGATTACATATGGATCGCTGTCGGATAGGTGTCCCATCTCGATGGCGCCCAGAGAATTATGAACATGTGCATCACACTCGGGGCCACCAGCCAATTTTGACCAACTGTGTCGACTTCCGCAGATGGCTGTCAGAAGGTTTTGGAACTGAAATCCGACACCTTTCGGATGTGCGCCAATTCATAACTCCAACGTGATTCCGGCTGTGTGACGGGTGTATAAAAGTTAGATATTGGACAGTATGGCCCCTTTTAAATAGTCTTTTAAAACAAACAGAGCTCATTCCACAGTGTTTTGTGCTTTACCTCATCCACTGAAGAGTTGGAAAGCATCTCCTGTAGTGCCCGTACAGAAAGGGACTGTTCCAAAATGAAACAGCAAATGGCCAAGTCTGGAGGGACATTCTAAAAAATGCAGCATATCCAACAAACAGGATTGTTAAATAAATAACTAAATAAATGTCAGATAAGATTCCACAGTAATCAGAGATGAAGCACATTTCACTACCTGAGCATTGGAGGTGGTCTCGAGGAAACACAGACGATTCCCAAAGCCTTCACAGGACAGACACAGCTTGATCTGCTCCTTAAGAATGGAGGCAGTGCACTGTAACACCACATGATCATCCTACAAAAACAAAGTGCAGTTTGTTAGTTACAAAAGCATTCAAAAGGAAATACATTATAAAATTATGTACTAGTCCTAAAACTTTTAAACACTTGAAAATTTACTAAATTACAGTCTACTGGACCAATACATGTTATAACACTGGTTGTGAAAATTCAATAGTTTACATCATTTGGCAATGAAAAATGACCAACTTCATCATTACTTTACAAGGCAATAGCAGCCATGACTCTTGGGTACACGTCAGACACTCATGGCCCATGAGTATCTGACATACACTCATGGCCCATGAGTATCTGACATACACTCATGGCCCATGAGTATCTGACATGTGACTCCAAATTTTGGGGTCAGCCTTCATTGGCACACCACGTTTGGTAGAAATCAGTAAAAGGATCTGGAAGGTGAAGGTCAACAAACACATGACCTCAGCGCCAATGATTGACCTTTGGTAAATGTGACCTTGCTTGGGGAATTCCATCCTCCATATCTGTGCCACATTTGATGCACAGTAAAATGTTATTTAAATGTTGATCTTTCACCCCAAATGACCTTGACCCCCAATGACTGATCTTTGATAAATATGATGTTCCTGGGGTAATTCCTGAACCCCCCTATATACACTCAACAAAAATATAAACGCAACACTTTTGGTTTTGCTCCCATTTTGTATGAGATGAACTCAAAGATCTAAAACTTTTTCCACATACACAATATCAACATTTCCCTCAAATATTGTTCACAAACCAGTCTAAATCTGTGATAGTGAGCACTTCTCCTTTGCTGAGATAATCCATCCCACCTCACAGGTGTGCCATATCAAGATGCTGATTAGACACCATGATTAGTGTACAGGTGTGTCTTAGACTGCCCACAATAAAAGGCCACTCTGAAAGGTGCAGTTTTATCACACAGCACAATGCCACAGATGTCGCAAGATTTGAGGGAGCGTGCAATTGGCATGCTGACAGCAGGAATGTCAATCAGAGCTGTTGCTCGTGTATTGAATGTTCATTTCTCTACCATAAGCCGTCTCCAAAGGCGTTTCAGAGAATTTGGCAGTACATCCCACCAGCCTCACAACCACAGACCACGTGTAACCACACCAGCCCAGGACCTCCACATCCAGCATGTTTACCTCCAACATCGTCTGAGACCAGCCACTCGGACAACTGCTGAAACAATCGGTTTGCATAACCAAAGAATTTCTGCACAAACTGTCAGAAACCGTCTCAGGGAAGCTCATCTGCATGCTCGTCGTCCTCATCGGGGTCTCAACCTGACTCCAGTTCGTAGTCATAACTGACTTCAGTGGGCAAATGCTCACATTCGCTGGCATTTGGCACGTTGGAGAGGTGTTCTCTTCACGGATGAATCCTGGTTCACACTGTTCAGGGCAGATGGCAGACAGCGTGTGTGGCATTGTGTGGGTGAGCAGTTTTCTGATGTCAATGTTGTGGATCGAGTGGCCCATGGTGGCGGTGGGGTTATGGTATGGGCAGGCGTCTCTTATGGATGAAGAACACAGGTGCATTTTATTGATGGCATTTTGAATGCACAGAGATACCGTGACGAGATCCTGAAGCCCATTGTTGTGCCATACATCCAAGAACATCACCTCATGTTGCAGCAGGATAATGCACGGCCCCATGTTGCAAGGATCTGTACACAATTCTTGGAAGCTGAAAATGTCCCAGTTCTTGCATGGCCGGCATACTCACCGGACATGTCACCCATTGAGCATGTTTGGGATGCTCTGGACCGGTGTATACGACAGCGTGTACCACTTCCTGCCAATATCCAGCAACTTCGCACAGCCATTGAAGAGGAGTGGACCAACATTCCACAGGCCACAATTGACAACCTGATCAACTCTATGCGAAGGAGATGTGTTGCACTGCATGAGGCAAATGGTGATCACACCAGATACTGACTGGTATCCCCCCCCAATAAAACAAAACTGCACCTTTCAGAGTGGCCTTTTATTGTGGACAGTCTAAGGCACACCTGTGCACTAATCATGGTGTCTAATCAGCATCTTGATATGGCACACCTGTGAGGTGGGATGGATTATCTCAGCAAAGGAGAAGTGCTCACTATCACAGATTTAGACTGGTTTGTGAACAATATTTGAGGGAAATGGTGATATTGTGTATGTGGAAAAAGTTTTAGATCTTTGAGTTCATATCATACAAAATGGAAGCAAAACCAAAAGTGTTGCGTTTATATTTTTGTTGAGTGTATATATGTGTGTGTGTGTGTGTGTGTGTGTGTGTGTGTGTGTGTGTGTGTGTGTGTGTGTGTGTGTGTGTGTGTGTGTGTGTGTGTGTGTGTGTGTGTGTACTTTAGTGGACAACAGAGTGAAAAATCATAATTTTGACCTTTGACTCCAATGACCTGACTTTTCCGAAAACAAACCCTTTAAGGGCTATTCTGAAGTTTGCGCTCACCCACCTGTCATTTTTGAAAAATCAACCAAAGGACCTGGGAGGAGTAAGGAAAGAAACAGACACACAAACCAAAATTTTGACCTTGGTATCCAGAGTGTGAGATCTTTGCAAAATAAACCTCTTAAAAGCAATTCCAAATTCTGGGATCACCTTGGGACCATCAGACGGGAGGTGATGGTCTAGTGGTTAAGTGTTGGGTTTGAGACCAGAGGATCCTTGGTTCAAACCCCAGACTGATCGGGCTTGAGACCAGAGGATCCTCAGTTCAAACCCCAGACTGACCGGAAAATCACAAAGGGCCCTTGGGAAAGGTCCTTCATCCCGTTGTTCCCAGTGTGTAGTAGCATGGCAGCACCCTGACATCAGTGTGTCAATGTGTTTGTCTGAATGGGTGAATGTGAGGCATAATTGTAAAGCACTTTGTGCGTCTGATGCAGATGGAAAAGTGCCATATAAATGCCATTTACCATTTGGGATCTATCTACATGCACACAGGTTTGGTGGAAATTGGCCCAAACACCTAAGAGGAGTAATGGGGGAAAAAAAAAAAAAATAGTATGATTCATTTACTATAATTGCAATTTAATTTGAGTGATTGTTTGTGTTTTGGACCCAACAAAGCTTGCATCATGAACATCACCATGTAAAATGAATTAATAATTTCATTGCTCATATAAATAATTGCTGTTGCTGCAGTGGTGTTTTCAGTGTTAAGCTACAATTATTCTGCAGACACTGTGCTGATTGAATTTCCAGTCATTATTCTGATTGGTCAGATGCAAATGGTGCACATAGTGTATTTTAGATGACCTTAGAAGAAAAACTAATTTAGAGGTGGCTAAATACCAAAGGGCCAATCAAGCAATGCAAGGAAGAGAGAGAGAGAGAGAGAGAGAGAGAGAGAGAGAGAGTGCACAGCTGGCTAATTTTATCTCAGTGACTGACCATCACAAAACTCTGTAGCCACTAAACATGAAATAAAGAGACAACATTTTGGACAGCAAGAGAAAACCGTGCCAGGAACCCAACAAAATAATCCTCACAAACAGCTGTTGTTCCACATAAAGCAGTTCTCCTTCCTAAACTGGACTCACATATCTTAGTTGTGATCGTCATCAAACTCCCTGCATCTTTGGCTCCAGAAAGGCAGCCGTTTCCACCCCACACCCGCTATTTCAGGCGCCCGCACCTGCTGTTCACACATGCCCATCAGGAAAGCACCCGATTTATTAGATCTGATGGCCTGGAAACACGAGCACCCATTATAGTGCTTCAATAACATCAGTCAAACGACTGAGGGGAAGATTTTTAACTCTGAATGATGGCACAACACTAATAATCACAGGCGTGCACACACACATATAAAGATAAATCAGAATTTGACATTTGTCTTGTTTTTTATTTTTACCAGTAGTAATTATACTTTTTAATTTTTGGCTAAAGAATTTTGTTATGCTTTAAAGGTGGTTAAAATCTGACAGACAGACAGACAGACAGACAGACAGACAGACAGACAGACAGACAGACAGACAGACAGACAGACAGACAGACAGACAGACAGATAGATAGATAGATAGATAGATAGATAGATAGATAGATAGATAGATAGATAGATAGATAGATAGATAGATAGATAGATAGATAGATAGATAGATAGATAGATAGATAGATAGATAGATAGATAGATAGATAGATAGATAGATAGATAGATAGATAGATAGATAGATAGATAGAACCCCAATTCCACTGAAGTTTGGACGTTGTGAAAAATGTAAATAAAAAACAGAATACAATGATTTGCTAATCCTCTTCAACCTATATTCAATTTAATACACCACAAAGACAAGATATTTAATGTTCAAACTGATAAACTTTATTGTTTTTGTGCAAATATTTGCTCAAAAACACCAGAAGGAGTTTTTCCTCATCAGTGTTGCCTGTGCCTGTTGCGTGTGTTTGCTCAGAGAGGTTGGTATGGTTACACCTTATCCTTGTGAAACAATTTGATGCTATACAACTGAATTGAATTGGCAAGGTGACCCAGAGAAGCTGATTGATTTTAAGTTCAAAATCACTGAACTGTATTTTGCAAAAGCATTCTGCATCAGCATCGGTGGTAAGCTTATCAATATTTCCCCAGGGCACTGTGTGTTAGTGCAGACTACATACTTGTTGAAGATTTGCATGAACATTTTGAAGCTCACATTCCTCAGACCAAAAAATGTTTTGCAACACATTTAAAGACTGAGACCATTGTTCTTCTGCAAAGGTGTCTGCATTGCCAAACACCTCTGATTAGCAACCTCATGACGGCATATGTTTTTCCCAGGCATCTCTTGATCTCAAAGGCTGATAAGGCAGAGATATGAATGTCACTGCGGAACTAAGTGAATGTCTCTACAAGTTAAATTATCCTAATAAAAATTCATACTGAAAGTAAATAAAAATATCAAAGCCAAGATGATGGGTTGCATAAAGTAATGGCACCCTTTGGTGTAACACACGTACAACCCCAATTCCAATGAAGTTGGGACATTGTGTAAAATGTAAATAAAAACAGAATACAGTGATATGCAAATCCTCTTCAACCTATATTCAATTGAATACACCACAAAGACAAGATATTTAATGTTCAAACTGATAAGCTTTATTGTTTTTGTGCAAATATTTGCTCATTTTGAAATGAATGCCTGCAACACATTTCAAAAAAGCTGGGACAGTGGTATGTTTACCACTGTGTTACATCACCTTTCCTTCTAACAACAATCAGTAAGTGTTTGGGAACTGAGGACACTAACTGTTGAAGTTTTCTAGGTGGAATTCTTTACCATTCTTGCTTGATGTACGGCTTCAGTTATTTAACAGTCCGGGATCTCCGTTGTTGTATTTTGCACTTTATAATGCGCCACACATTTTCAATGGGCGACAGGTCTGGACTGCAGGCAGGCCACTCTAGTACCCGCACTCTTTTACTACGAAGTCACGCTGTTCTAACACTTGTAGAATGTGGCTTGGCATTGTCTTGCTGTAATAAGCAGAGACATCCCTGAAAAAGACGTTGCTTGGATGGCAGCATGTGTTGCTCCAAAACCTGGATGTACCTTTCAGAATTGATGGTGCCATCACAGATGTGCAAGATGCCCATGCCACGGGCACTAACACATGCTCATACCATCACAGATGCTGGCTTTTGAACTATGCACTGATAACAATCTGGATGGTCTTTTTCCTCTTTTGTCCACAGGACACGACGTCCATGATTTCCAAAAACAATTTGAAATGTGGACTCATTAGACCATAGCACACTTTTCCACTTTGCGTCTGTCCATTTCAAATGAGCTCGGACCCAGAGAAGGTGGTGGCGTTTCTGGATGTTGTTGATGTATGACTTTTGCTTTGCATGGTAGAGTTTTAACTTGCACTTGTAGATGTATTGAACTGTGTTAACTGACAATGGTTTTCTGAAGTGTTCCTGAGCCCACACAGTAAGATCCTTTACACATTGTTTTTAATGCAGTGCTGCCTGAGGGATCGAAGGTCACGGGCATTCAATGTTGGTTTTCGGCCTTGCCGCTTACATGTAGAAAGTTCTCCAGATTCTCTGAATGTTCTGATTATATTATGGATTGTAGATGATGGAATCCCTAAATTCCTTGCAATTGAACAATGACAAACATTGTTCTTAAACTGTTGGACTATTTTTTCAAGCAGTTGTTCACAAAATGGTGAATCTCACCCCATCTTTGCTGTGAATAGCTGAGACTTTTTGGGATGCTGCTTTTATACCCAATCATGAGTGTCCGCAGTTCCAAAACACGTACTGAGTGTTGTTAGAAGGAAAGGTGGTGTAACACAGTGGTAAACACACCACTGTCCCAATTTTTTTGAAATGTGTTGCAGGCGTCCATTTCAAAATGACCAGATATTTGCACAAAAACAATAAAGTTTATTAGTTTGAACATTAAATATCTTGTCTTTGTGGTGTATTCAATTGAATATAGGCTGAAGAGGATTTGAAAATCATTGCATTGTTTTTATTTACATTTTACACAACTTCATTGGAATTGGGGTTGTAATTTGCGCGTGCACAGTTAATATTTACGCGTGAATGCATTTTTTTACGTGAGTGGTGTTTTGTCACTGATCTGACGCTATAGGGGACGTTCTGCTTTGGAAGTAAGTAAGTGCAATGAGCACAGAGAGACAGACATAAACATAGCTCCTGGTGTGTAGTCAATGACTTGCCTGGCAGCACCCTGACATCCATGTGTGTGTCTGTGTGAATGAGTGAATGTGAGGCTTCTGATATAGATGGAAGAGCGCTATATAAATGCAGTCCATTTACCATTTATAGATACATAGAAGGATAGATAATGTCTAGGTCCTTGGGACGTTTTGGAACCGCTGCAGTGTGAAAGAAGGTGAATATATTGTACAAACAAGTAATACAGCTGTGAAGTGAGTTCTCGTGTAGCACCATAACGTCACCATAAAACCATGGTAAACCCCGTGTAGGAAGGTTTGTGCACAGTGGCACAGCATGGGGTATACTAGGGTGCAAACTAAGATGAAATTCTATTGTGAAATTGATGATTGTTCCATTAAACATAGCATTTTGCTTATGTTTAAAGTCTCACTCCCAACCCACCGCACATGTGTTGGACACGCACGTGTCACAGGGAGTGGCAGGTCACAGCCATGCTGCAGGGGGTGCCTGGTGCATACAATGGTATCTAATCCTGGCAGCATCCTCTTCTTCCCCTGATGCTACATGCTACACAATCTCCCCCATATATATGTATATATATATATATATATATATATGTAATCCAAAGAAGAGGAGCGTGGATTGAACATGTCATCAATTATTGAACTGTGCGGAAAACAAGAGACAAAGTGGGAAACCTTTGGCATCAAATGTTAATTTCATGCTTCTGTTACAAGTCTGTAAATAAAATTTTCAAAGAAGTTCTCATTTCAAAAACTTGTGTACAATCAAAAAGTGGTAACATTTTGTTAGGCCTCGCTGTAGTTTCAGTATTTGTATGTTTTCCAGGAGAAGTTCTCACAAAGACGGAAGTAAGCAGGTGGTGAAATAAGGCCAAGCTCTGAGCCCGCTAATCTCCACAAAGTAAATATAGACCTCAGCTGAGTTTGAGGCAAAGACCAGCAGACCAACAGCTATGTTTTCACACATTCATAACATACCACACTGCTCTTCAGCAAACCAAAAATCAACTTTTAAACACTGTATATACAGTAGTGTTCAGAATAATAGCAGTGCTATGTGACTAAAAAGATTAATCCAGGTTTTGAGTATATAGGTACCAGTAGATTCAGTAGATTCTCACAAATCCAACAAGACCAAGCATTCATGATATGCACACTCTTAAGGCTATGAAATTGGGCTATTAATAAAAAAAAGTAGAAAAGGGGGTGTTCACAATAATAGTAGCATCTGCTGTTGACGCTACAAACTCAAAACTATTATGTTCAAACTGCTTTTTTAGCAATCCTGTGAATCACTAAACTACTATTTAGTTGTATAACCACAGTTTTTCATGATTTCTTCACATCTGGGAGGCATTCATTTTGTTGGTTTGGAACCAAGATTTTGCTGGTTTACTAGTGTGCTTGGGGTCATTGTCTTGTTGAAACACCCATTTCAAGGGCATGTCCTCTTCAGCATAAGGCAACATGACCTCTTCAAGTATTCTGACATATCCAAACTGATCCATGATACCTGGTATGCGATATATAGGCCCAACACCATAGTAGGAGAAACATGTCCATATCATGATGCTTGCACCACCATGCTTCACTGTCTTCACTGTGAACTGTGGCTTGAATTCAGAGTTTGGGGGTCATCTCACAAACTGTCTGCGGCCCTTGGACCCAAAAGGAACAATTTTACTCTCATCAGTCCACAAAATATTCCTCCATTTCTCTTTAGGCCAGTTGATGTGTTCTTTGGCAAATTGTAACCTCTTCTGCACATGTCTTTTATTTAACAGAGGGACTTTGCGGGGGATTCTTGCAAATAAATTAGCTTCACACAGGCGTCTTCTAACTGTCACAGCACTTACAGGTAACTCCAGACTGTCTTTGATCATCCTGGAGCTGATCAATGGGTGAGCCTTTGCCATTCTGGTTATTCTTCTATCCATTTTGATGGTTGTTTTCCGTTTTCTCCTACGCGTCTGTTTTTTTTTTTTTTTTTTTGTCCATTTTAAAGCATTGGAGATCATTGTAGATGAAGAGCCTATAATTTTTTGCACCTGCGTATAAGTTTTCCCCTCTCCAATCAACTTTTTAATCAAACTACGCTGTTCTTCTGAACAATGTCTTGAACGTCCCATTTTCCTCAGGCTTTCAAAGAGAAAAGCATGTTCAACAGGTGCTGGCTTCATCCTTAAATAGGGGACACATGATTCACACCTGTTTGTTCCTCAAAATTGACGAACTCACTGACTGAATGCCACACTACTATTATTGTGAACACCCCCTTTTCTACTTTTTTTACTAACAGCCCAATTGCATAGCCTTAAGAGTGTGCATATCATGAATGCTTGGTCTTGTTGGATTTGTGAGAATCTACTGGTACCTTGTTTCCCATGTAACAATAAGAAATATACTCAAAACCTGGATTAATCTTTTTAGTCACATATCACTACTATTATTCTGAACACTACTGTAGCTATAAGAATAAAAGTTGACAATGGTGCATGTTTACTTTGCCCAAAGTTCTCTCTCAACTGGAAATGAAAGAAACTGACAAACTGTAACTTCAAATCCACATGTGTTGAATGAGACGAGGAAGAACAAGTGTCTGCTTCAGCTACATTCACACAAAAGCTTTTCCACAGGGTTGTGTGGACCTGTGACTGTTATGTAACTGCTATGGAGCAGTTAGAAAGTAAGGCTTTATTTCTCTGATTTAGTACATTTTTGTGTAATATCTCTCCCTCCCTCTCTTCTTCAAGGATCCCATTCACTCCATATGATGCTCAACCATCTCCCTTGCTCTCTTTTTCTTTCTCACATCAATTCATATAAAGTCCTTGCCACAGGGTTATGCAAAGGCATGATCCTGTTTGCACCATGTGTCATGCATAGTTATCATGTTACGGGGTAACATACATGTCATCGAATCCAATGGATGTTGACATTGTTTGACCTTTACTTTGCAAACCAAGCATTCAACACAGTCAAAACTATTCCATTTATTAATCATATTAGCTCAACCAAAAAATTGGAGCAACTTTAACTTTTGTCCCCTGTACAAACTGAAACTGACGTTTGTCACCATTGTTAATGTTTTTACTACATAACGCCATAACATTCAGTCACAGATAGTCCAAACTATACCCTTTTGAAATCTTTATGTTCAGATAAATAATGTAGTGTAGTTTTCAATATGATTGGAACATTTTTAAATTTTGACCCCTGTGTAATTCTTCAACTGACCCCTACCTGGTTGCCCTGTGTAATTCTTCAACTGACCCCTACCTGGTTGCCTTGTGAAAATTCAAGTGGCCAGCTGGGTTTTTCAAAAAATAATGTCTAAGGAGTATTTGTGCCAGATTTGGTGCTTGCATCACCATTTAAAGGACTGTATCAGTTATCTGCTACACAATAACACAATCAAAAACACTGTCTCTCTCACAGACCCCCACACCTGCTCCTAATCCATCATCACTCCAGTGGAGTACTCTTAAAAGATTAATCACTATTAATCACAAAAGACAAATCATCAAACAAGTAGCAGACATGTCTGTGGGATATTACTGTACATCAGCAAAACAAACTTGCTTTTTTTGACTTATCTGGCGCATCAAAATTCAGTAAATTTAAAGGAGTTTCTCAAATAATAATTCAGTGCATTACAAGTTAATAGCATTGTTTTTAGTTATTATTAACCATCTGTAGGCAATAGACTCATTTATCCAAATATCTATATCTGCTGACTGGGTGGATTATACAGAGTACATGCCTATGCTTTTCAAAAGCTTAGAAAAAGTGCAATGCAACAGTCATTATCACTTAATATGGACATTCAACACTGCTGCTTATGTTCCACTGAATGATATGTTATCAAAAATTGTGGGCTCCATGAACAGTGCTTGAGTTGAAGGATTTTGCTGAAATGGAGTAAAACTGGCATTACACTGTTCAACGTGTACTGTTTTGTCATTTGATAGCCAAATATCCACACTGACAATCCAGAGAGCTACTACATACAGTAGATTGCTTGCAAGGCCATAATGCCCTTCAGCATGCAATGACAGACAACTTTAAAGGACATCTGATCACCCTATGGTGAGCACCGCACCTAAAATAGAGTGAAATGTAATATTTCAAACTCTTTTGAACTAATGGAAAGACAACCAAACATGCTCCTAGTGGTTGGATTGTGTCTAATTGTAATTAAGAAGGGTTAAATGCAGAGGAGAAATTTTGTTGTCTGTATGTATATGTACATTGACAATAAAAAGCAATATTATTATTACATCCACCAAGGACGTAACAAAATCATCGGCATTTATTTATTTGTCTGTCTGTTAGTAAGATTACATCAAAACTACTACACAGATTCTGATGAAATTTTCAACACAGATACATATTAGGCCATGGAAGAACCCATTAAATTTCAAAGGTGATCTGGATTTGGATCCGGATTCTGGATCAAGATTTCACTTTATGTACGCTTTGAAGGATTACATCAAAATTACTTCATGGGTTCTCATGAAATTTGTACCGCAGACACATATTGGGCCATGGAATGTTGGAGGTGATCCGGTTCTAGATCCAGATTCTGGATCAAGATTTCCCTTTATATAGGCTTTGAATGATTACTTCAAAATTACCTTGTGGATTATCACCACATTGGCACCACAGATAAATATTAGGGCATCAAAGACTCCACTGCATTTTGGTGAAATCAAAATCTTGGATTGCTCGTTTTATTTTGTAACCATGCTATAGATCAGGGATGGCCAAGTTTGGTCCTCAAGAGCCACATTCCTGACATTCTTAGTTGTCTCGCTGCTCCAACACACCTGAATCCAATGAAAGACTCGTTAGCAGACTTTTAATGAGCCTTTCATTGGATTCAGGTGTGTTGGAGCAGGGAGACAACTAAGAGTGTCAGGAATGTGGCTCTCGAGGACCGAACTTGGCCACCCCTGCTATAGATGCATGTTGCATGTCAACACTAATTGTATGAAGTTAGGAATGATCACTGGAAAGATTAGTGTATTATAAAACTGTCAGAGAGTGAAAACTCCAGTGGGAGACAGACACCTGGACTCATTAACAGGCAGTGGCAATACAATTTAAAATGACAACATAATATATGCAAATAGTCCTTCACACCTATAAAAAAAATAATCAGTTATACTGTATATACTATATGTACTCTGTAAAGTGCAGTGAGTGAATGGATAGATAAATAAGTGCTATCATATTGTAACTTGACAAATTAAATGGTTAAATAACGAGGACAAACTGATTAGATGTTGGTGAACTTTGTTGCACTAGGTCAGGGGTCACCAACCCTGTTCCTGGAGAGCATCTGCCCTGCATGTTTTCCATGTCTACATGCTAAATTCACACCTTATTTTTTAAAATTGGTGTTTTCCAGCTCTTGATTGGCTGACAACACCTGATTGACTTAATTGCCTGGGAGTGGAACAGGGAAAGATAGAAAACATGCAGGGCAGGTGCTCTGCAGGAACAGGGTTGGTGACCCCTGATAGTGCAACAAAGTTCACCAACATCTAGTCAATGCAAAAAGCAACATTGTCTAGTTTATGTAATATGCCACCGGCCCAGCTGCATATGTATCGGGCTATTGCAAGGAATAATCTTATTATCAAATGCATGAATGTTATTAGAAAACACAGACAAAAATCACATTATACAAATGACACCACAAGTGACACTGTTTCTAAACAAAAAGTAAGTCCTATATAGGTCCTGAGGTCCATTGGGAATGAATGGCTGAGCAACTGGCACTTAAGATCTAAGCCAGTCTCACGTTTCAAGATTTTATTTAATAATCTGGTCATTTCACTGCAATCTTTCCTAAACATCTCCATGCCTCCACTGGTATGTCATTTATACCAGCTGCCTTTCCACTCTTCATAGCTATCTTCACTTCCTCCTAATTGAGCCATTGCACTTCCCTCTCAATTTTGTCATTCATCAGCTCCTCAAATTACTCCCTCCACCTTCTCACCACATTCTCCTCGCTCATCAGCACATTTCCATCTGCATCCTTTATCATCCTAGCCTGCTGCACTTCTTTTCCAGCCGCTATATGCATTTTCCTTTGTCTTTGCTTCATTTTCCTTTGCTTCTTTTTTTGAACAGTAGGGAACTGAATGGATATGGAGTTGGCCTGCCCATATGTAGATCTGGGTTTGAATCCCAGTTATGCTACCTGTCTGTCTACTTGGACAAGACAATCTACATTGGACAGGGAAGTAACCTGCATTGGGGTGGCGTCTTGTCCAGTAGCGCCTTGTCTTATGTGTTTGATGCTATGGAATCCAAAGATAAGCCCTGGCACGAACAGGCCTCATGGCCTACATACGATTTGCTTCACCTTCTGCTGCTTCCCCTTGTCCTGCTTAATGTCTTTATCGCTCCAGCTATCCCAATTTTGTTTTTTGCCAACATGCTCTTCCTTTAGTTTCCATAGTTTCCTTTACCTCCTCATTCCACCACCAATTCTCCTTATCTTTCTTCATCTGTCCAGATGTCACACCCACTACTTTCCTGGCTGTCTCCCTCACCACATATGCAGTAGTTGTCCAGTCACCCAGCATCACTTCACCTCCCTCCATAGCCTGTCTCACCTCTTCCCTGAATTTCACGTAACTCCTTCAGCTTCCACCATTTGATACTTGTTTCAGCTCCCAATCTCTTCCTGTTCTTCACCTCCAAATTCAGCCTACAAATGAACATTTGATATTGTCTAGCTGCACTCTCACCTGCCACCACCTTACAGTCTCCACTATCTCAGATTGCATTCCTGCATTGGAAACAGTCCACCTGCGTGCACCTTCCTCCACATTTATACATCACCCTGTGCTTTTCCTTCTTTTAATAAAATGTATTAACCACACCCATTTGTGTCCTTTTTGTAAAATCCAACACCATCTGCCCCTCGACATTCCTTTCCTTGTTTCCTCTCCACCTCCAATACTCCTGGCCTCTTGTACACACATTTCTACTTTTCTTCTCTCCATCATATCAATCAACTCTCCTTTTATCAGCCACACTGCCAGCACTCAGTGGTCTGGCTAGGGGTGGTGGTTAGTGGGCTTGGTTTCAGCACGGAAGGTTCCCAGTTCAAACCCAACCCCTGCCACATTTCTCCATGTAATGTGGAGGTGCATCAGGAAGGGCATCCAGCGTAAAACGTGTGTCAAATCAACATGCAAATCCACCTCGGATCTGCTGAGGCGACACACAGAGAAAAAAAAATAAGATAGCTGCAGAAGGGACTTACTCTTTACTTGATTTATGATCTGAATGTTAGTTTGGTGAAAATTATGTTAGATTCCCTTCCTGGTCCAACCCTAATCAATTATTGGGACTGGCACTCAAAATGCACTGGTTTGTACACCCCATGTGGCTGAGTTATGCAGACTTGTCTAATTTCAGTTATATTGTCCTTGTAGAAGGTTTATACAGCAACAATTTTATGCATCAGTCCAAAATTTGAACATAACCAGATATTAATACTGACTTTGATGTTGACAGTGTTTCTATCACCAATAAATACTATATTACAATTGTAAACGTTATCACAAACATTTGGTTCATAGTTAGCACATTTCATCTCCAGCTCTGGGTAAAATATCACTTTAAAGATTCAACTCGGGTGCAACTGGATGTTTTGTCTATGAAGCCACTGTAGCTAGTCGCAACGCAAAATGCAACATAGAATTACTGATTCCAAGAAATATTTATTACATTAAGAGCTATTACAGTAAAAGAAGAAGTGAAGCTGTGCCTAAATGTTGCAATAATGATCATAAAAATTACTTAAATCAATGTGTTGTCTGTCAGATGGCTCCAAAATATTTCTTCTGTCACAAAATAGTAACATATCAAATGACCATCTGGATATAAATAGATGACAATGCAAGGAAACCCAGCACCTGTCTTTGTCAGTCTGTGCTCAGTCTGTGAAAAGACAGCCAGCCAATCTTGTAAAGATATATCTTTATCAAAATAAAGAACCTAATAGCTATCGACCAACAAAATGGTTATTCGTGTTATTATTAGAATGGTCAAGGTTTAGCCTAACAACAGTTGCTTGAGAAGAACTATTTGGTAAAAAGCATCCAGAACCACTTACTGTACGCAAGAACTGAATCTCTTCCTCTCCATCTGCACCTTCTGCCATTCTCCCAAGGCATGAAAATCTGAACCCTGAGAGTAATGTGAATGTGCTGCTTTCTCTTGCCTACCACTCTTAGTGCCTGTATGCCCACATATGACAGGACAATGTCAGTGGTCCTGGAGAGCAATGTGGGTCCTGTGCCTTTTTCTGGCTGTGATATGAGGCTGAGGGATTGACTCTTCATTCCTGTACAATGCAGCATCATAAAGAGGTGGGGCAAGCTTGCAAAGCTGAAACAGTACCTGAAATATTACTATACGTACATTTGCACAATGCAGATGGGCTAAGTGAAGATGGCTCTGAATATAAGGGCTTATGGTTCAACTGGGATGCAACTAAATCTATAGATTACAAAAAATAAGATGAATCAGATAGATATTTCTAGTCTGAAAGAGGAGCTTGCATGCCTCAAGTCACAGCCTAGTCAGGCAGGTTTAGATTCTTTATGTAGTAATGTTAGTAGCACTTTATTAGGAGTAGCAAAGGAGACAGGCGTTTACAAAATTCCATCTGCAAAAGGTATTAAGAAAAGGAGAAACAACATTAATAAGCCTTGCTTTGATTCTGAATGCAATACTGAAAGAGCTAAATATTTGAAATAAAAAGCAATCTTAAAAGGAGAAATAATTTTCACTCACATGATGAATCAAAGGGCATTTTGAAGGAAGCTGCATCTTACAAGAAATTCATTAAATACAAGTCAAAGGTCTATCATAAGGATTTTAGGAACAGGTTAAGATATGATATATGATATTTTTATTTTCAAGGTGTCATACACCAAAGAGGTGCCCAGCCCTCATGGGCTTATAAGACACACCATAGAAAATAAAAAACAATAAACAGAGGGATGCCACAACACATCCACCAATCAGAACTGACATTTACAGTTTACAATATTCAAAACATACTTCATTATCAATCAGTTTCAGTGTGCAGTCATAGCTTCATAATCAAACATAAAGTGCACCCCTGCGGAGCAGATAGGCATCCAACATGAATTGAGCCATATGGAAAACCTTTGTTGTGTGGGCTGCTGAAGAGGAGGTACTGCTGGCCCACCACCAGAGGGCGTCCTGCCTGAAGTGCGGGCTTCAGGCACGTGAGAGCGCCGGAGCACCGGGAGTGGCAGCTGTCACTCATCAACAACACCAGCTGTCACTCATCATCATCATCATCCACACCTCCATAAGAGCCGGGCAGCATCTTCACCTCACTGCCGAGAAATCGTCTACCGATAAGTAAACGTCTCAGCCTTTTGGTATCATACAGTGGTAACGTTTTTACTTCTGTGCTGACTGACATTATTCTGAGTTTGCAGACTGTTTACGTGTTACTTCAGGATCTGTACAAGCTCCATGTGCATTGTGATTGAGAGGTGGAGGTGCTTTCCACCTTTGTGTTGAACTGTTTACTGGGTGTTCACACACCCTCCATCACCTGTCTGTTCTTCCTGCCAGCAGTACCCGATCTGACAGCCACCTGGGGACCCAGTGCTTGGTGGCTCCAGGATTGCTTCAGGTCCGGTGGAGTGGAAGGCGTGTGGGATCCGGCTCTTTTCTGGACGGGCGTCTCCTATCCTCGAGCCTGCTTACACACCACCGTAACTTATTTGACTGTTGATCTCAGTTGTGTTGTCTGTTGCTCTGTTGTGCACATTCACAACATTAAATTGTTATATTTGGCTTATTCCATTGTCCGTTCATTTGCGCCCCCTGTTGTGGGTCCGTGTTCCTACACTTTTCACAACCACCTTTTTGTTAAACAGATATGCAAGTCTACATTCATCTGTCATATAAAATAAATCGGAACATTCAGTGGTCATTCTAAGAAAAAACTTATGCCTCAAATTATGGTAGAAAGGACAGTAGAACAAAAAATGCATTTCGTTTTCCACCTCTCCCAGGTCACAGAGGTGACACTTCCTATTCTCTTCAGGGATCGAATGGAAACGTCCCGTTTCAACCGCCAGAGGCAGAATACCACATCTCAACTGGGCACAAACAGATCTCTGTGCTTTAGTTAGGTTAAGGGTGACATATGGCTCTGGTTGGTAGGCCGACTTTATCAAACTGTACACACTTAATTTGGGTTTGTGCAGAATTTCTTCTGCCCACTTCTGTTTATAATTTTCAAACAACATTTCCTTAATCTGTTTAACATTACAGAACAACATATTTCTATAAATATACTGAAGACCTACTTCGTCAAAGATTTTAATAAGTTCCTTTGCTCAACGACAGGTTTTTGATAGGTCCCACAGAAATATTTGTTTGACAAGTCTGCTGTCGGACATATTAATTGTCGGACATATTAATTGTCGGACATATTACCTATTCCAAAGTCGCACCATGTCACCCTTAATCCGCACTTCACAAGGTTCCCATCCCATATCACCACATACAGTGAGCTTAGGGGCCATTTTGTGTACACCAAGAAAGCAGCACATAGCCCTGTTTTGAAGTGTAATACATTTTGTTAGATTACAGTACCCCCAAACCCCTGCACAGTAGTCTAAAATTGGACAAACACAAGAATTATACAACTGTGTATATGCACTGTACCCAAGATTAATGTACCCAAGGTTAAGAGTGCTGAAGTCTAATAACTTAAAGGAGTATTGGGACATAATCAACAAAAGCTCAGTTTTATGGAAAAATACCATTGCAGGTGTTCATAGATCATTTTCGTGATCTTAGTAAGAAGCAGAATTCTGATCCTACCATAGAAGATGATTTTGATCCAAGATCTGTTGATTATTCCCTTAACAAGCAGCTAAACCTTGACTTCACCACAGAAGAAGTAAGATACTTAATAAAAAACTTTAAAAATAACAAAGCATGTGGAATAGATTTACTAAGAAATGAATTTTTTAAAATGTGTGCTGGTGATATGTTGGATTTTATAACTGAATTGTTTAATTTTGTCTTGAATAGTGGTATTACTCCTTCTGATTTTTGCATGGGACTTATTGTACCCTTGTATAAGAACAAGGGCAGCAAAACAGACCCAGATAATTATAGGGGTATTACCCTTTTAAGTTGCCTTGGCAAACTAGTCACAGATGCGTTTAACCATAGAATTACAGATTATCTTGAAAGTGCAGGCATACTCGGTGACGAACAGGCAGGATTTAGGGATGGGTACTCAACTATGGATCATATTTTTGTATTAAACTCCATTATTAACATCTACCTAAGTTGGAAAAAAAGGTTGTATTGTGTATTTGTAGATTACAAAAAGGCCTTTGATCTTGTCGATAGGTCTGCACTATGGAGAAAAATAGGGAGTGGTATTAATGGTAAAGTTATAACTGTTATATACAACTATTTTGAGTTTTTTTGTAAGTAGACACTACAAAGGCCTAGATGCTATTTCTCATGACATAAGAAATATTTTAAGTGATGATGATGTGGATGTGTATTTGCGCTTGTATGTTATGTTGTATGCTGATGATACCGTTATAATGGCAGACCTACAAAATGCCTTAAATGCTGCATTCTCATATTGTCACAATTGGAAATTGACTGTAAATACTAGCAAAACTAAAACTGCAATTTTCTCTAGAGGTAAGATTAGGAATAAGCCTATATTTAACTTTGGTGGAGACCCACTTGAGATAGTTGATTCTTATGTTTATCGAGGTGTATTGTTTAATTACAATGGAACTCATCGGAAGTGCATTGCAAAGCAAGTTACTCAAGCCAGAAGAGCTCTATTTAGTATGACATCAAAAGTTCATAGACTGAAGGTCCCAGTGGATGTTCAGTGTGATCTGTCTGAGAAATTGGTGTTGCCTATTTTATTATATGGATGTGAAATTTGGGGGTGTGAAGATATCACAGAAATCGAGGTTTTCTACAGAAAATTCCTTAAAGGAATTCTAAACCTTGTGAGTTGCACTCCAAATTGCATGGTTTACGGTGAAACAGGTTCAAATGAATTAACAGGTGTGGTTAGGCAAAGAATAGTTGCTTTCTGGAGTAAGATGATGACAGGCAAACAGTCCAAATTGTCTGTGATTTTGTATAAGTTACTGAAATGTATGCATACAGACCCCGAGACCCCATTTACATTGAAATGGGTTGCGATGATAGAAACCACACTTAATAATGCAGGATTTAGCAACATATGGACTAATGAATTGAATAATTTTAATAGTAAGCACTTTAAAGAAGCTCTTAAACTTAAGACCCAGTCCCACTGGAAAGAGGATTAATTGCGCATGAATTGAGTATACAAATTACGGGCGTTCGTTGTCGTCCGCAACAAAACTGGCCAAAAAATGACAAATATCTAAGTATGAATTATGGATATATTAATAATGTATAGCGAATATATGACGAACAATCATAGATGTATAACCACGTATTGAGACTGCATCGTACACATGTGGCGGCAACAGTGGTTGTAATGTGCGTGCGCGGCATCTGCATTGCGGTCATAACAACAGCGCACTCTGGCCTGTCAGCATCACTATTCACACCAACACTACAGCCTCTGGAACAATTGCTGGACTTGGACACATTGATTGGTATGTTGTTGGATGGCAGCAACTATCACACTACATCTTTGGGGATCCATAACTACATCTGTACATTTCCACAGCTGGACTGGCAATGACTGGCAGGTATGTCGATTTCTGTTTGTCATGCATTCGCAAACTGTCCGCAAATCAGACGTAATGCAAACGCTTTATTCGTGGCCAATCTGTCTGCATTCGCTACAACGTATTTTAGTTTGTGATGTGGACGTGATAGGCACGTTATATATCCATTTTACACACTGTCCCAGTCTGCTGCCAAGGCGCAATTCCTTGTTCGTTGTGGATATCAGCGGATAACAGCAGATATACAGCGCATAGATTATGTATTGCGTATGTAAGGTGGATGTCATCCGCAACCAAAATTTTGTGCAGCTCAAAAATCCTGGCAACAGAAAAACGTGCCTTTGCGGATACTTGCGGACATGTGCGGATGTCGGCCGACTCATACAAGCATGTTTCACAGATATTGCGAATGTTTAGTAAATATGAACCAATTCTGTGCGCAATTCATATGCAAATCTTCCTAAACGAGAGTGGGACCGGACCTTTAGATTGAATGACATGTCTAAACAAGAGTTGGCAAGCTAAGATTTTTGTTTTGTTTGTACACTAACTATAGAATTTTTAAACATGAGCTTAATATGGAAGATTACTTAAGTAAATTGGATAATGTAGATAGGATAAATTTATGTAGACTTTGTTGTAGGAATCACTATCTACCTGTAAAAAGGGGTCATTTTTATGGGTGGAACAGGGGACAGATGATGTGTCCAATGTGTTACTTGGATGAGGTTGGTGATGAATTTCACTATTTATTTAGGTGTGAGTATTTTAATGTATAGAGGGAAAAGTATCTGGGGAAAAAACGTATGGGAAACGTAAATATCTACACCATGAACTCATTATTCAATTGTAAGAGAATCTCTAAATTAAAAAACCTAGCAAAGCTGCAAAACACTGTGATGTATCATTTAATTTCCATAACTTATATAATGTCGTGCAACCAGAGCTACCTCAGACAAGTACTTTTCCTACTACAAATTGTGGCAGACCAGTTATTTGTCCGGTTAGGTCAAACCTATAATATTTATTTTTAGTATTCTTGAATGCATCATAGTAGGGCTTACTAGTAGTTAACAGTCGTTTTGCTTTGTTTTATTTTATTTAAGGGTGTAGAGTTGGAACTCTGCATGTTGTTGTGTGTGTACTGTTTGTGAGCTATGTATGTTCATTGTACAGTTATTGTTTTATATATTTATTGTATTCTGTACTCTCATACCCCATGTGGGGGTCGTTAGAGTGATCAATAAACTCCAAACTTCAAACTATACTAAGAACTAATTCAAATATGCTGTAACCTTGTTAATGGATGGCATAAAGGGAGATATTACATTCTAAAAAATGAAAGATTTCAAAATATGGAATTGGAATTGAAACTCCTGATCTGTTATATTAAAACAGCAGTGGTCAATGTGATTTTCAGAAAAAAAGACAGAATTCATACTATCCTGCTCCACTGGCTGGTGGAGGTAATAATGGCAGTGGTCATTATTATGTGCATTAACATGTTGGCAGTAGAAAAACAGTCATACTAGTTGTTATTTGCATGTGTAATTTTACAATAATTGAAGATGTAACAGCATTTTAGCATTTTGCAATATAACAAAAAACTCTGGCTGTGATTATCATGTAAAGACTCCAGTTGTGATGTCACTGTGTAATTTCTCTTTGTAATCACACAAGTCCTTATATTCACCCAAACAAGAATCTGAAGGTCAAATATATAGGAATCACCCTGCCTGTCCATCCATCAGCCCATCAGTCTTGTAACTTTACCAAAATCAGTTGATGGATTCCAATGACACTTCACACAATTGTAGTACACCATACAAAGATGTGCTTGCAGGAAAATAATAAATATCTTCAAAAGAAAATAATTAGACTTTTGCTGTATTTTTTTAACATCATATTTGTCATATTTATAAGTGTAAACCCACCTGATGTGCTCTTCAGTACAGATGTTGATCATTTTGTTTATATTCCAAGCTTCAGTGAAATGCAGATGCCTCAGTTTTGAAGACATATTTGGTGGAGAAGGCCAATGTAGTCCAATGCAGACTGCAACAAATAGATGTATCTATATGCAAAAATAACTATGGTTACTTTTCAGAGGTGGAGATGGAATGGTTGTTTGTCTACCTGGGTGGTTGCCATCCAAGACCCAAGACAGTACCGGGGTATGGTGGATGCAGCAACCAGAACAAGCTCCCAAACTTGACCTGAAAACATGCAAGGAACTATGATACAGCCGGGGGTATAATTTATCTACCTCTATGAACAGGAACTATCTCTACCTGTTGATCTACAACCCCTGGCAAAAATTATGGAATCACCGGCCTCAGAGGATGTTCATTCAGTTGTTTAATTTTGTAGAAAAAAAGCAGATCACAGACATGACACAAAACTAAAGTCATTTCAAATGGCAACTTTCTGGCTTTAAGAAACACTATAAGAAATCAAGAAAAAAAGATTGTGGCAGTCAGTAACGGTTACTTTTTTAGACCAAGCAGAGGAAAAAAATATGGAATCACTCAATTCTGAGGAAAAAATTATGGAATCACCCTGTAAATTTTCATCCCCCAAATTAACACCTGCATCAAATCAGATCTGCTCATTGACATTGACCCTATGCCATGACATTGACCCTATGTGTCTTTTTGCAAGGAATGTTTTTGCAGTTTTTGCTCTATGGCAAGATGCATTATCATCTTGAAAAATGATTTCATCATCCCCAAACATCCTTTCAATTATCCAAAATATCAACATAAACTTGTGCATTTATTGATGATGTAATGACAGCCATCTCCCCAGTGCCTTTACCTGACATGCAGCCCCATATCATCAATGACTGTGGAAATTTACATGTTCTCTTCAGGCAGTCATCTTTATAAATCTCATTGGAAAGGCACCAAACAAAAGTTCCAGCATCATCACCTTGCCCAATGCAGATTCGAGATTCATCACTGAATATGACTTTCATCCAGTCATCCACAGTCCACAATTGCTTTTCCTTAGCCCATTGTAACCTTGTTTTTTTTCTGTTTAGGTGTTAATGATGCCTTTCGTTTAGCTTTTCTGTATGTAAATCCCATTTCCTTTAGGCGGTTTCTTACAGTTCGGTCTCAGACATTGACTCCAGTTTCCTCCCATTCGTTCCTCATTTGTTTTGTTGTACATTTTTCGATTTTTGAGACATATTGCTTTAAGTTTTCTGTCTTGACGCTTTGATGTCTTCCTTGGTCTACCAGTATGTTTGCCTTTAACAACCTTCCCATGTTGTTTGTATTTGGTCCAGAGTTTAGACACAGCTGACTGTGAACAACCAACATCTTTTGCAACATTGCGTGATGATTTACTCTCTTTTAAGAGTTTGATAATCCTCTCCTTTGTTTCAATTGACATCTCTCGTGTTGGAGCCATGATTCATGTCAGTCCACTTGGTGCAACAGCTCTCCAAGGTGTGTTCACTCCTTTTTAGATGCAGACTAACGAGCAGATCTGATATGATGCAGGTGTTAGTTTTGGGGATGAAAATTTACAGGGTGATTCCATAATTTTTTCCTCAGAATTGAGTGACTCCATATTTTTTTCCTCTGCTTGGTCTAAAAAAGTAACCGTTACTGACTGCCACAATCTTTTTTTCTTGATTTCTTATAGTGTTTCTTAAAGCCAGAAAGTTGCCATTTGAAATGACTTTAGTTTTGTGTCATGTCTGTGATCTGCTTTTTTTCTACAAAATTAAACAACTGAATGAACATCCTCCGAGGCCGGTGATTCCATAATTTTTGCCAGGGGTTGTAATGCATAACCAGTTATTAGAGCACTCCAAGAATTAAACTGTTCCTGTCCATCTTTGAAGATAAATCAACATTCTGTGTGTTCTTGCATCAGCAGCAAGCAGGAAAGGTGGAAATTTGTAGCGGTGTGTGGAGTGCTACTCTCACAGCCAATGGTGGTGATATTTACCTTCTCCTCTCACTGAAACAAAAGGAACATCCAGTTTACCATCTGGCATACTGCCCACACAAGACTGCAGAAATGCATAACTTCACAGTTATGTCATTGTCAGGTGTACTTTCCTAGTAATGCACAATGCCATTTTAAGGAGTAAACAACTGTAGCAACCGCACTTGATATAGACACTGTGGCTGCCCCATTTAATGATTTTTTTAAAGCATGCTTGCAAAGAGAAATATAACTCAATGTTAAAATACCCTCGGCCGTATGAGCATTGTGTTCTTTATATTTTTCAGTTGTTTAATTAAATATTATGATCCTATTGCCTTATGTACAATTTGTACATGTTCAATAAAGCCCCTCTATCAATCAATCAATCAAAAACAATATTTACGTTTTAAAGGCATCTGCAAGAGGTCTTGTGTGTGCATGTACTTGAGCTTTTGACAAGAGCGGAAGTTGTGCAAATCAAGGAATATTTGTAGATCACCCTCTGTGCATTTGCAGGTATTAATGAGACAAATTTAACATCATAGGAAGTTAGCATTGACTTAGCAAACGTTAGCATGTATGCTAATGTTTGTGATTTTGTTCCAGAGGTGTTATTAGGTTCCAAAAACTGCGTGTTCAGTTTTAGCAGTGTTTATTTCTCACTAACTTTAACATAATAAATGACAAAGAGGTTATATTAATACACAAACGAAACAGAGTTTTGCAGCTACTAAAGTTGGTTCCACTCCTCCAGCCTATGCAAAGGAGTCGGTATCGGGTTATTTGGTCACGTGACTTTTAGTCAGGATTCTGACATTTTGGTGATTGGCTGAGACACGCCACTGTCTGACTGGCTGCAGCCTTTGTTTACAACGTAGCACTGGTACCACAGTCTCTGGAGGAGTGGAACCAACTTACATTTTCAGCAGTTACTCCACAGCCAATCACAGAGCGTGGCGTGATAGCCAATAGCGGCCAATGTATCAGATGGACCAATCATAGCCATGTTTTCAAAAACTCGCTACCAGTCTCTTTGTATAAGAGACTGTGGTACCAGTGCTATGCAGCTACCTAAACCAGCTGTGACATCATCACGCTAATGTCAGCAAAAATGTCTTCTAAATTATTCAGAGGTGTTATAGGTTCGAAAAACATTGTTTTCAGTTTCAGAAGTGTTTATTTCTCGCAAGCTTTGACATAATATATGAGAAACATATTATATAAACACATATATGAAGAAATTTTAGACAGACCTGCCACTGGCGTCATGGCACAGCTCTGCTCTGACTGGCTGTCACCCCACCACTCAAAAACAACACGGAACAGATTGAAACAGAATGTGACTTTTTAACCTCTTAAAATAGGTCAAGGTTAGCCATCTTTGAACTTGTCCAAGGTCTGGGTCCCAAGAATGTTCCCTGTAAATTTGAAGACTTTGGCAGTAATAGGACTGGACTGAACACAGAAAGGCAGACAGACAGATGGACGGATGTGAAGACACTTGGCTTGATTTGATTTGTACCATAATGTAAAAACAAGAATACATATGACATATGACGAGAGGTAACAGTTAACAATAGACAACAAAACATAATAAATAAGAGTATAAGTATGATATTTGCACATTATTAAAATAATATTTACAGACAATAAATAGCAAGGTCTATGATTATGGTAAATGGACTGCATTTATATAGCGCTTTTCCATCTGCATCAGACGCTCAAAGCGCTTTACAAATAATGCCTCACATTCACCCCGATATGAAGGTGCTGCCATACAAGGTGCTCACTACACACCGGGAGCAATAGGGGATTAAAGACCTTGCCCAAGGGCCCTTAGTGATTTAAATGTTGAGAAACATTGTTCTTAAACTGTTGGTCTATTTTTTCATGCAGTTGTTCACAAAGTGGTGATCCTCACCCCGTCTTTGCTTGTGAACAGCTGAGCCTTTTGGGGATGCTCCTTTTATACCCAATCATGACACTCACCTGTTTCCAATTAACCTGTTCACCTGTGGAATGTTCCAAACAGGTGTTCTTTGAGCATTCATTAACTTTCCAAGTCTTTTGTTGCTCCTGTCCCAGCTTTTTTGAAATGTGTTGCAGGCATCCATTTCAAATTGAACAAATATTTGCACAAAAACAAAAAAAGTTTATCAGTTTGAACATTAAATATCTTGTCTTTGTGGTGTATTCAATTGAATATAGGTTGAAGAGGATTTGCACATCATTGTATTCTGTTTTTATTTACATTTCACACAAAGTCCCAACTTCATTGGAATTTGGGTTGTATTTTCCTGTACAATTCTGCAACTTTTGCACCAAAGAAGAATATTTGAGAGGTACTCCTGAAATGTATTGGCAACCGTCTGACAACCAAAAGCTGTTGTACCATTTTTAGTTAGTTTCGTCTAAAATTGAAAGAAACTGATATGTGAACAAAGACCAGGGTTGTTTTACATCTGAACAAGTTGCCACATTATTCCTATCAACACTCTGCAATTCCTGTTGAAATATTTCTTCACTGTAGCTTTTGAGTACTCTGAGATATTTACTTGTTTTACCTTTCTAGCACAGTGCACCAAATAGTGTTCACTTACTGCAATATTCAACACACAACTGTGAGCTTAAGTATGTACTCAGTGAGTACTCACCTGTAGGGTCAATTGCTTCAGTGGTGAAATTTAATTTCTTTAAAAAAAAAAAAGTCTGGATTTTTGAAAAAGAAGTTAGTTGTCTCTTTGGCTAGCTGTACCTCCGTCACAAATTAAACATATATTTGCTTGAGATAATGAAAATAACAGTTGTCTAAAATTAAACTATTTAGTTATTATTTCACCGTTTCATACAAGACGTTGGCCATGAATCAATGTTTCTGTGACTTAGCTCGTTATGAACAAGCTAAGTTCCAAATCTTGAACAAATGCTTTCGTCTTCCTGTGGGGGGCAGCAAAACACGACTAGATTCTGATCGTCTCTGCTGTTCGCAGTAGAAGAAGACGGAGGTACGTCGTTATTTATTGTCCTTCATAAATTTCACTAACAAACAGCAAATTCATGCACGTATTGTGATTTTTTTTTAAGCATGTAGTTTCGGCTGTAGGCTATTCATAAAATGTATGTTCAGCAGCTTCAACAGGATTATGGTAAAAACTGCCAAGCGTTGCAGTTAGCGCCTTTGTTTTTAGCCAGCTAAGGCTAAACAAGGTGGCTAATGGTTTAACGTGCTAATTAATGCCGATAAAGGTTCTCATTCGCTGCGTCAGGAGATATCACAAAGTTTACATCTGGTCTTCTTGTCCTTTTTTAAGACGTTTTGCCACTTTTCCAAGTCAGTTTAAAGAACTGAAATGTCTGGAAGACCAACAAGAACAGCAATTGCCAGCCTGTCTTTGTCAGCTACTGAGTTCTTAAAAAAAAAAAAACTTAGTGAAATGTTAAATTCATGAGGGAGCAGTGTTGTGCATCGTGAATAAAAATGGGTCGTTTATTTTGTTGCACAGGTAGGTGATGATGAATCCCCTTAATCAGACACTTTCAGACCATCTTGGTCCAAAAGGTGGCTATAATGGGCAAATCACAGAAGAATGCATGCTGGGAAACTGTCGAGTGAGTCTCCCAGAGGACCTACTGGAAGATGTGAGTTACATTTCTGTACTGGCTGTTATTTCAGTCAACTGATTTGTTGTTATACTTCATTCTCGAGGTCAGTCATCCGGGCATGTAACATCTAGGGTTGGGTTTTGTTGGTGAACACATCACTGAACTCAATACAAATACATGCAATTTGGTCACGTTTCCAAGGGGTTTGACTTGTCAGTAAAGTCGATTTAATGTCAGTGGTTCATTTCAGGTCAACTTGGTGTACAAATCTCATTGTTCCAGGCAATGTCAGCAGGCTGTTAGAGGCAAGCCAGAGACAAAACCAAACCAGCTGATTTCAGTAGAACAGCAGTCACGGAAGTACGAATTCTCACCTTCGGGATTGGCCACTTTGTCAAAGTGACATGGTGCCGACCTCGAGAATTGTTTTTTTTTATTATGTATGTCTACTAAAATCAAATTATACGGCAGTAGACTTTATTGTCTCTAGGGCATTAAGGTTAGTGACTGATGGACAAATCAGACAGCACTCTTTCAATTAGAAGAGTGGAATTCATCAGTAAGAACCAGAGGTGCCAGGGTGGAATGAAATCCTGCGCAGCACATGAAGATTATTCTGTATTCATCCTAAATAAGCACTGATTTGACATTTAAACTGTCTAAATTTGGTCCTCTTTACCATGAGCACTATAACTCTCAACACTATGTTTTGGTTTTACCACTGCTTTAACATGCTACTTGTAGACTTTTTAACATTGAGGCTTTTATAGAGTTGGGAATGACAGTTATGTGGCACTGGGGGACAAAGAGTGAGTAGAAGTTGATTCCACTCCAGCATCTTGGCACTTCACTGGTAAGTTTTATGAAATTGCTATCTATACATAGCTATATTGACAATCCAAAATACTTAATTGTGTTAATTATCCCATAAGGTTAGGGTTTCAGTTAGGTTTAGGGTTTATCCCATAGCTATTAATATGTGGCATGTATGATAACTTCAAGCTGTGACCCATTACAGAGTGTGAGAGGATGTGGTGTTACATGGTAAGGCATAGCACCTCTGAGTGAAATGCCCCAAGTGCATATCCCAATCATGTTAAGCATTCAGTGTTCTTTTTTTCCTGCTTCAAGTATAAAATGCATAGAGGACAGTCGTCATAACATCATAACAGATATTTGGAACCAGGGAAACAGTTTTAGATTGTCGCTTCAAAACATAATTTCAGCCCTGCTTATGGCTAGAAAACAAAAGTAAAGGTATTTAGCCTCATAATCATGTTGACAGAGATTTTTTTGCCTGAAAACCTGCACATGATCGTGCCTCCGTTGAGTGTAAATGGCCATTCCTGGTTTATGTGCACAGTTTTATTTCTGTTCACTATTTGTTGTTAACAGCCTGAAACCTTCTTCTCTGTGATAACTGAAAGCACATGGGCAGAAGTGCTGTCAGACTCCCAGAGGCAGCACCTTCGTCAGTTTTTACCACAGTTTCCTGACAACAATATTGCAGAGCAGGACAACACCATCAGTGACCTGTTCAACAACAGAAATTTTACCTTTGGAAATCCCCTTCACCTTGCACAAAAAATGTTCAGAGGTAATTCTGAATGATCTCAATCATTCACTCACCAGCACGCAACTACAGTTACAGAAAAAAGTTTACATATACTGTAACTAAAATCTTTCAAACTCAGTTTTAACCTACTCACAAAGTCCAATTTATTAACTGATATGTATCTTAAGGCAGAATGTCTATTATTTCCATGTAAAGTTGCTATAAGTAGCAGTTACAAGATGGGTTTGCTTGTTTGTTTGTTACTGTCAGTTTTTCAGTGGGTTACCAGTTTACGTGAACTAAGATGGAATCCTCTTTAAAGCCCTTGGAAGATTCCAAAAATTTATGGAATTACATGTAAAAGCGTCTGAATGAATAATTGGCATAATTTAGGGGTAACTGGGGAGGCTTTGGCTGCATTTTTCCACAATGTTAAATTTACAGAGTAATGTGGGTAACTCAGTGAATACGATGTTGGGTTACTGGGTACCTGGATTTGATTCCTGGTCACACTGCCTGCCTGTGTCCTTGGAAAAGACACTACTGGTCTCAGCTGGCAAAGTAACTTGCATTGGACTGGCATCCCATCTGTGAAAACTCATAGGTTCTCATCTGTTTCACACTTTGGAATCCACAGATAAAGACCAACACCAACAGGACACAGGGCCTATGTAGGACCAACTTCTTTTCTAAGTAATTTATTCTAAAAATAAAGGTATTTTACTGCATTGCACAAGTTTTTTTTTTTTTTTTTTAATCTGTGAAAGGTTGTTGTTTTGTCTGCCATTTGTTGAGTTTAGCAGTGCTCATAACACAAGCTGCTGCTACAACTTGGTTAAATCAGGACGTAAAGAGGCTGTTATTAACAAACTGCTACATGGTTTATAAGATGTAACTGCAGCACTGACATAATGTTAGTGTTCTGTGTTATCAATAACTTTAAAATAATGGTCATTTTATGCTGAGAAGGATTTATGTTGTTTCCTGTTGTGTTTATATCATTCAAATTGTACTTTAGAATGCCCCCCTCCCCCCATATTTTTTTTTTTTTTTTTTTTGGTATGTGTAATATTGTTCTTTATCTCAACCCAGATGGCTACTTCAATCCAGAGGTGGTCAAATACAGAGAACTGTGTGCCAAGTCCCAGAAGAAGCGACAGTTGTACTCTCTTCAGCAGTATTACCACAGACTGTTGAAGCAGATCCTTGTCTCCAGAAAGGTACAACAGTAACATTCTTTACACCTTTCATGAGGTCCACAGTATACAGCACCTTCCAGGTCGTCTTATTGTCTTCTTTCTGTAGGAGCTGCTAGAGCATGCCGTTCAGAATGGACTGGATTTTCCACCAAAAAGAAAACTGCCCAGTAGGTCTCATGCTGAAATGCGGGAGTCAAGGGTCAGAAGAAGATTAAGCCGCATTTTAAAAGAGGTTAAAACTGAGTGTGGTGATAGTAATCCTTCATCTGATGATGAGGGTAAGTTTGTTACTTTATATTATTACTGTTATGGCTATGACTTTATATTATATCTTTTATTTTAAAATTATGTGCCACCTTATGAAATGATGCATAACTAAAGAATGATACGATATGGAAAATAAATTGTTTGTACTCAAATGATAATTGGAAGCTTAAATTCTAGAGATGGGGTGGGGGGGTGGGGGTCAAGGCCAGAAATCAGTTTAAACGACCATGGTAATATTTATTTCATCACATTGAAAATTACATGCAAGTTGGATTTCTGGTGATGATTTTTCCAAAGTCATGCAATAATTTTGAGATTTCCTATTATTATTATTATTATTATTATTATTATTTTGCATTCACAGATTTGTCGTTATGGGCCAAAGCACCACAATCGCCTTCCTCTCCAACGGCCACAGTCTCACTCAGAGTTGTGCACACCCTCTCAACTCCAGACATGAAAACCGCTGGTCAGTAATGTCTGCAGTATTCACCTGTAGGCTGTTGTTTCTGCTCAGTGAATGAAGTGTGTAAAGACATTTTATTTCTTTCCAGACAAAATAGAACTAGAAGAGGAGGACTTGAAAGCTATGCTGCAAAACCATAGAGAGAAGAGAAAACGACAGCCAGTAGGTGACCTTTTTGATAAAATGCGAGATGTGTTTTCTACTTATTGCTTCATGTGTAACCTTTGATTGGTTTTCTCAGGATCACCCAGACTTAATGACCTCTGATATCCATCTCGGAGATATCATTTCAAGAGCAAATATTGGTCGGAAAGGAAATATATGTAAGTTAATGCGTTTATAGATATTACGCTCAGATGAGAGCCCACAAAATTGTCACATTTCTTTTGTCTTTTAGCACTTTTTGAGCTGCCTCTTCCAAAGAAGAAGATACGAGACGAGAGAAGGAGGAAGAAAATGAGACCAATAAAATTGGAGTCCGAGGATCCCTGTGAAATTCTTGTACCTTCAGACTCCCAAACGGCTCCACCAGCAAATATTATCAACTCCCTGCCAGATACACCATCTTCTCCACTGGTCAACATCAAGGAGGAGTGAGTGCTGCTGTGCTTTTTTTGTTTTTCTGGAACATTTGGACTTTTGTGTGGAATCAGCTTTAATGCAGGAGTAATGTTAAACATCTCTGCTATTACAGGATGGTGGAGGAGAGCAGCCCAGTTATAGTTGAAGAAATAGCCATCAGTTTCTTTAACTTGCTGGAGAACATAATTAAGACAGAAATCCTTGTCTCAACCTCAGTGGTATTCACTCATTGCAGATTTACATACAGTATATATTCCAGGATGGAGTCGTTGCGCTAAAACGTTATAATCCTGATTTATTTCTCTCAGTTAGAGGAGAAGGTGCAAATGTGGCAGTCCTCTCCAGCTAGTTCTCTCAATATCTGGTTTTCCTCTGCTTCTTGTTGGTCTGAACTGGTTCTTCAAGCCCTGCAGTTTCTTGCAGGAGAAACTAAAGGTAAGTAGTGGTAATGAAATAGAAATGGTCAGGCTTCATGTTATTTCCCGTGCTTCTCATGTATTATTTCCACTCTGTGTTCATCAGATGGTATGATGGCACTCCCCAGTGGGTTTTCTCCATTTGTGGAATTTTCTGCTGAATCTCAGCAGTGGAGGTGGATTGGTAAGACGTCGCCTATTTTGTTTCCTGGTCTATGCAGTTTTTTTTGTTTGTTTTTTTTTTAATGCAGATGCAATTAATATCGGTCACGTGTTGTAGGCCCTACTCATGATACAGAGAAGGATGTAAGTGCACTCTGTCAGCTGTGGCTCGACTCTAAAGATTTTGTTGTCAAGGTATTGTAAATGTTTTCTTTTGTATATAATATTATGTGTATGTTTACTATGTTTTATTACCATTTGAAAATACTTTTTCTTCCACAGACTGAAAATGAAGAACTGTTTGAGATGACTCCTCCTATACCCAGAGTGTAAGTTATCCATCAAGCACGATAAATAAGTCAGTCAAGTGAAGGAGCTACAGAAAATTAATGAAGAATTTGTTGGGTTCCAAGCCATTTGAAATACCATAATAGTTTTGAAGTACTGCTTGGATGTCATTCTTGTGGGATGGATGTCATTCTAGTGGTCAAGTGTTGGGCTTGAGACCAAAGGATCCTTGGTTCAAATCCAGGCCTGACTGGAAAATCACTAAGGGCCCTTGGGCAAGGTCCTTAATCCCCTAGTTGCTCCTGGTGTGTAGTGAGCGCCTTGTACGGCAGCACCCTGACATCAGGATGAATGTGAGGCATTATTGGGAAGCGCTTTGAGCATCTGATGCAAATGGAAAAAGCGCTATATAATGCAGTTCATTTACCATGTGTATTTTATGTTCTGAATAGTTAATTACATGTTCAGATAGGATTAAAGTAAACCACCATGTGAGGAAGAACTGAGATTGGTAACCCACCAGCTACTTACTACCTAGCTGTAAGATACACCTAGACCCTAGAAAATGTCAGTTAAGTTACAAAAAAAAAAAAAAATCAATAAAATAAAAAAGTTGTAGCACACAAATTGTTTGACCCTTTATTGTGCAGAGAAGGTAGCTCAGTGGATAAGGAGCTGGCCTGCCAACAAGGTTGGGTAGGATTACTTTGAAAGAATACATGTGGATTACATGTATGTATGTACGTATGTATGTACATACATTTGGATTACTTATAATCTGATTACTTTTGGATTACATTTCAAAGTAATCCTACCCAACCTTGCCTGCCAATACATAGACTTGAGTTTGAATCCCGCTTGTGTGACCTGTCTGTGACCTTGGACAAGACTCTTAACATGTATTATCACAGTCCACCCAACTGTCCATAGGGAGTTGTGGACTCTTGTTCGCTTCACTCCATATAAACTGGATGTGAGCACCGGCCCGACGTGGAACTGGGAGCTGTTTTGCGGTCTTCATTATTGCTACATTCAGGGGAAAACAAGAACAGTTTAAATTCAGTTTAAATTAAATTTAAAAACAGTTTAAATTCTGAAGTTAGCAAGTTCACAATCATGTGTGGCGCATTTCTCTGCATGATCCTGTGCACAGGTGCCTGACTGTTGAGGACCCCAGTAGTTTGAGATGGCCAAGGGGATGCCTGTGTTTCACCTGGCTGCAGCAGATAGATGGTATTTTAGAGATGTGGGAAGCATTCATCAATCTCTTATATTTTTTTTATTTATAATGTAAGGGACAGCATGGTGACCTAAGCAGTTAATTTCCTCCTAATGAGCAGGTCCCCATCTCCAGGACGCCAGTTCATGTTCTTCTTGTATATTGAGTTGTATCAGTAAGGACATCCATTGTAAAATTTGTGCCAAATCAACACGCAGATTCATACCGGAGCTAACCCTGAACAAAATGAGGGAGGCCAGAAGGATTAAGTGAAGTGCTGTAAAGCCCAGATAGTAGTGCTTTCAGTGCTCCTATTAAGGTTTGACAAAAGATTTTGACAATCAGCTGCATTGTAATCATGTTAGGAAATTGGAGACAGAAAAAAATAATAGAAAAACAATCTTCCAAAAAGGATTTAGTATTTATACTCAGTCTGTGTGGTGTGTATGTGCTGAGCCAAGCTACCAGCTGTTTTCAACTGTGAAATTGAATGTTATTTACATTTTTGAAAATTTCTTAAGGCCCCCTGACACTTGCAAGACTGCTCCGCGAATAAACGTATCTCAGACTCGTTGTAAACTGTGCTATCATAAACATACATTTACAGCTGCACACAAGAAGGGATGAACATGCAATTACAATAAAACCGTGGCAAATAATTAACTTTTAGAAGGCTCCAAATACGTTCTTCACCTCATTAAGTGCGTGCGTGAGGAAAGCAGCAGCTGGAGCGCTCCTCTGTGATTCCGGAAGAGATTAGAGCTCTTTTCAACATCCATCTCAGAAAATGAGTAATCTGCTACAAAATAATTATTTTATATAAGCAGCGTCCAGCTCACAACACGTGGCAGCCAGTGGAACAAAGCACGGTGTCCAGCTGGGAACACAGCGGGTGGGATCGTCACGACAGTGTTCGTGCAAGTGTGTGGATCAAAAAAGTCGTGCAAGTGTCAGGGAACCTTTACACTGGCTGCATGCCATCTGTAGAGAAAGTGTGCGTTAATCAATTTATTGGCCTTGTTGGTAATCACAGTGCTGGTGGTCACGAAGTCCACTGTAGGTTGTTAGTATTTATAAGCTAACATTATCACAGCATGCGGCATTCTAAAAGTTGTGATGTTTCTCAAGCAGTTCCATTGATTATGTGGTGCGGCCCAGTACTGGAGACGAGAAACAAGTATTTCAAATCCAGGTTTGTTCTCTCATTCTTCATTTTTATGCATCATAATTTAAATCACATGACAGTTGTGTTTTTTTTTTCCTTTCTTGAAGTAAAAAATGTTTTTCTTGCAGTAGCCACTGCATCGTGGTACTGAATTTTAGTTAGTGACTTCAGTGTTTCTCTTGCTGATGTGCTCAACTGAGTAAGTTCTCTGAGGCACCATACCTACTATTGATCTAATAGGAGCAGCAGCGATACAGCCAGCCACATAAAGCCTTCACATTTAGGATGCATGGCTTTGAGTCCATTGTGGGGCCTGTTAAAGGTGTGTTTGACAAGGAGATGTCTCTCAACAAAGCCAGGGAGCATACACTGCTCCGCTCAGACCGCCCACCCTATGTTACCATTCTTTCTCTTGGTAAGACCAGCTGTTTTATTCAGATTGTCGTCTCTATGGTGAACCACCTGTTTGAGGAACGCCTCAGAAATCCTTTATGTTCTGTCCTTTACTTTGTCCTCAGTGCGGGATGCAGCAGCCAGGTTACCCAACGGAGAGGGAACCCGAGCAGAGATATGTGAACTTTTGAAAGACTCCCAGTTTCTTGCTCCCGATGTCACAAGTGCACAGGTATGAAATCTTACTTTTAGAAATTTAGTTTAATCTCTTCCAGAAAGCCGGCGTGGTAGCCAAGTAGTTAAGTGCACTTTTTTCTAGTGTGGAAGTGTGGAAGGTTCCCGGTTCAGCACCCCTGCCCATTCTCCATGTAACGTGGAGTTACATCAGGAAGGACATCTGTTGTTGCAGACTGATCGATCCCCCCTACAGATCGGTCCTCCTGCCTTCACTGCGTATGCATCATTTCAGAGCAGCGATTATGAGATTAGCGCCTTGTTTCTGCTTATAACTGACTTTAGAATGATTTAAGAGATTTTATTTTGTCATCTGATGGTTAAAATCACATTTTTCCCTTTGATTACTTTCGGTGTAGAGAGTCAGACTCAGAAGCGCTGGTGTCGCACTGTGATCGTCCCCCTGTCTTTTATTGTGAAATAATGCTGAATTTATGTGGAAATTATACAAAAGCTTCAGAGATCTGTCGCTGAGATAGATGATGACTGGAGTCCAGTTTTAAGTAAAAACGAGGCGATAATGGGTGAACCACTACTGAAGCTCTGAAATGATGCATGTGCAGTGAAGGCAGGGGGCCCGATCTTTAGGGAGGACCGGTCAGACTGCGACACTGGCATAAAACATGCCAGATCAACATGCAGATCCACCTTGAATCTGTTGTGGTGACCCTGAGTGAAACAAGGGAGAAGCCAGAGGGACGTACTACTTTAATCTCTGTCAGAGTTGACCATTTGAGATGGAAAGAGTGCTCTCTAAACAATAATTTATGTGCAAATATGCCTCTGTCATTTGATGAACACATCTCCCATAAATCGTGACAAATGTGACACATTTTTTGTATTGCTGTCCTAACTGTTATATTGTACTGGTTGTGAATCATTTGGATAGTCAGATACTGGCTTTATGTCCCATTTCTGGCTCTAAGAAAAAGGCTCTCTGTGGTTTTCAGATAAACACGGTGGTCAGTGGGGCTCTGGATAGGCTTCACTATGAGAAAGACCCTTGTGTGAAGTATGACATTGGCCGTAAACTATGGATTTACCTCCATCGTAATCGAAGTCAAGAAGAATTCGGTGAGTAACCGTGTCACCACTTTTTTTGTCAACTGACATTGTGTCATATAAACAAGCACCCTGTGTATATATTTTAGGCTTTTGATGATAAGCCTCATAATGTGCTAAAAAGTATAAATACTGTAGCTTTCTTAGAGTCCTGTTTAGGGATGAGCGATTACACCACTATCTATCTGTTCAACCATCTAAATGATCTGTATCTGTACTCGGGGTGGGCGGGGCCTAAACTGGAAGTGGGTGTGGTTTAATCGAAAATGGGTGGGGCTTAAATCTGTACATTATTTTAAGCCTGAAATTGATATGGATTGATCATAAGTTGCTATATTTATTGTTTATTTGAAAACTATTTGCAGAACAGCCTCAAAATTGAGATTCAAATCAATGATTTTGTCAAATCAAGTGTATGAATTTAAACAAAATTAGGCAGGTGCATAAATTTGGGCACCCCAACAGAAAAAAATACATCAATATTTAGTAGATTCTCCTTTTGCAGAAGTAACAGCCTCTACATGCTTCCAATAGCTTCCAATGAGAGTCTGGATTCTGGATGAAGGTATTTTGGACAATTCTTCTTTACAAAACATCTCCAGTTCAGTCAGGTTTGTTGGTTTCCGAGCATGGACAGCCCGCTTAAAATCACACCACAGATTTTCAATAATATTCAGGTCTGAGGACTGAGATGGCCATTCAGAACATTGTACTTTCTGGAATGGCCATCTGCATGAATGCCTTAGTAGATTTTGAGCAGTGTTTAGGGTCGTTGTCTTGTTGAAAGGTCCAGCCCCGGCGCAACTTCAACTTTGTCACTGATTCATGAACATTGTTCTCAAGAATCTGCTGATATTGACTGGAATCCATGTGACCCTCAACTTTAACAAGATTCCCAGTATCTGCACTGGCCACACAGCCACACAGCATGATGGAACCAACTCCAAATTTTACTGTAGGTAGCCACACATACCGCCCCTTGTTATGTCCAAATAACGCAATTTTAGTTTCATCACTCCACACCACCTTATTCCAAAATCTGGCTTGTCCAAATGTGCTTTAGCATACCTCAAGCGACTCTGTTTGTGGCGTGTATGCAGAAAAGGCTTCCTGTGCATTACAGCATCATACAGCATCTCTTGTGCAAAGTGCGCTGTACAGTTGAATGATGCACAGAGACACTATCTGCAGTAAGATCATGTTGTAGGTCTTTGGAGCAGGTCTGTGGGTTGACTATGACTGTTCTCACCATCCTTCGCTTCAGCTTACCTGAGACTTTACTTGGCTTGCCACTTCAGGCCTTAACTAGTACTGTGCCTGTGGTCTCCCATTTCCTCACTATGTTCCTCACAGTGGAAACTGACAGCTGAAATCTCTGAGATAGCTTTTTGCATCCTTTCCCTAAACCATGATGTTGAACAATCTTTGTTTTCAGGTCATTTGAGAGTTGTTTAGAGGCTCCCATGTTGCTACTCATTAAAAGAGATGCAAAGAAGAGAAACATTTGCAAATAGCAATAAATAAATACCTTTTATCATGATTGGACTCACCTGTGTAAGGAGGTCAAGGGTCAATGAGCTTACCAAACCAATTTTGTGTTCCAGTAATTAGTGTTAAATGTATTCAGATCAATAAAATGAAAAAGGTACCCAAATTTATGCACCTTTCTAATTTTGTTTAAATAATTATTGCACACTTTCTGTAAATACTAGAAACTTAATTTCACTTCTCAGATATCACTGTGTTTGTCTGCTATATGATATATTTAACTGAAATTGCTGATCCAGACAACCAATGATTTATAAAGGAAAATCATGGAAATCATCAGGGGTGCCCAAACTTTTATATACCACTGTATATAAGTTGCACCGGGGTATAAGTTGCATTTGTCCAAAAACGCCTCTTTAAGAGGGAAAAAAAAAAACATATAGAAGTTACACCAGAGTATAAGTCACACCTGAGTATAAGTCGCATTTGTCCAAAATTGCCTCTTTAAGAGGGAAAAAAAACAAAACAAGTACAGTACTAATTAATGTTTTTGTTACAAGTGCAAACTACTTCTTTAATCAACCGAAAAGGCGATCATACTGTATGTGTGGTGAGCGCACAACGTAATTTAAATGTAAACTCCTTTTTTTAGTACATTTATAAAATAAACTCACCATTAATTTTCTTCATCTTGTTAAAAGAGCTGTCGTTGTACTTTCAAATAAGTCCAAATAAGGTTTCTTCTAAATAGATGGGTGAAAAAAGTCCATCTTCATTTAAAAGTGTGGCCTTCCAGTAAAAAACACATTAGGGTATTTCTTCAGAACAAAGTGCTCGATGGCCCTTGATTGGACTATGGGGGTGTAGAAAATGAATGATGACCTGCAAATAGATTCATAAAGTGACTCAAAATCAGTGTCACTGCTGTGGGTAAAAAAATAATAATTGTGGTGATTTTCTTTTCTTCAATTCAGAGAGGATCCACCAGGCTCAGGCTGCTGCTGCTAAAGCAAGAAAAGCTTTACAGCAAAAACCTAAACCTGCATCAAAACCTGTGAGTCCACTACTTCTATTGTACTGCAGGAGCAAAAAATACACCTACTCTATACCAGCTAAAATACATGGTTTGCATTTATTTATTTATTTTACTTTACAGAGTGTACTGTGGTAGTTATGATTCTGTAATTAAAGTTTTCATTTTGTTAATGAGCTTGTTTACTAGAATATGAAACCTAAAATTTGAATGGAGACCGTTCATTGTGACTCTTGAGCCCTGTTTCTGTTGTAGAAGTCTGGCAGTAAAGATGGATGCAGCAAAACTCTTGGAAATCTGGAAGCAGGACAGGATATAGGATCCAGTCCTATGTCACCAATCCCTACGATTCCCACCCCAAACACACCTGGAACCCCTAAATCACCCTTAGCTTCTACTGCCACTACACCAACTAAAACTGGAGTTCCAGATACAGCCAAGTCCAGTACCGGGTCAGTTTCACACAAAAACATCTCTTTATCAGTACTTTAATTTGATTAGTCCTGATAAATTTATGTTATTTGTGGAAGTGGCTTTACATTTATCTGTTGCATTTCTCACTGTCAGGGTTCTTCTGGTATCCCCTCCTTCCTTGCCCCAGCTGGGAACTATCTTGCCCAGTAGTCAGGCTAGTTCACCACCATCACAGCCAGTCCCAACTCCACACGCTGCCCGGATAATGAGTCACTTGACAGCGGCTTCCCTCCCTCAGGTACGGGTAGTTTCTGCTCAGCCTGGCCTCGGTAGTTCCACAGGAAGTCAACAGGCCACATTGGTGCACCAGCCTCCTCATCAAATCAGGATGCCTGTTTCAATGGCAGCCAAGGGCATTTCTCAGGTAAGAGGAACAGAGTTAAAGCACACGAAAAAAAAAATCTGTGTGTGTTACAGATTTATAATTAATTATGTCCATGTGTGTATCAATAGGCAATGGTTTCAGTTCCACTGAGGAGTCAGTCTGCTAGTAGCCCGGTACATATGCCGACCTCGCTGTCTGTTTCCGCTGTAACTATGGCCAAACCTCAGCCTGGCTCACCAGGTAGCCCAGCAACCAACGCTGCCTCATCAGCTGTGCTTCAAGGAGTCGCTAACCCAAATATTAAACAGGTGACTTTGCTTATTTAAATTGGAACGTCTCAGAATTTAGTTTTACTAATAGGCAGTGTGATAGCCAAGTGGTCAGTGCACTTACTTCCAAAGCAGAAGGTCCCCTATGGCGTCAGATCAGTGACAAAACCCCACTCGCATAAAAAATGCGTTCACTCGTAGATATTAACTGCGCGCGCAAATTACAACCCCAATTCAGATGAAGTTGGGACATTGTGTGAAATGTAAATAAAAACAATGCAGTCATTTGCAAATCGTCTTCAACCTATATGTAAGGATTAAACAACAAGCCATGCATTATACGGTTTGAATGCACGACGCGGAGTCTAAGGAATGGGAAGAGGAGGAGAGTAAATGAGAAGAACAGCAAAAGCAACAGCATAAAGATTTAATATCGGACAATCTGGACAAGATTGAAGATGGGAAAGAAGAAGAGAACACGAAAAAAGTTGACTTAAATACAACCCCTGGCAATAATTATGGAATCACCGGCCTCGGAGAATGTTCATTCAGTTGTTTAATTTTGTAGAAAAAAAGCAGATCACAGACATGACACAAAACTAAAGTCATTTCAAATGGCAACTTCCTGGCTTTAAGAAACACTATAAGAAATCAGGAAAAATAATTGTGGCAGTCAGTAACAGTTACTTTTTTAGATCAAGCAGAGGGAAAAAAATATGGACTCACTCAATTCTGAGGAATAAATTATGGAATCACCCTGTAAATTTTCATCCCCAAAACTAACACCTGCATCAAATCAGATCTGCTCGTTAGTCTGCATCTAAAAAGGAGTGATCACACCTTGGAGAGCTGTTGCACCAAGTGGACTGACATGAATCAAGGCTCCAACACGAGAGATGTCAATTGAAACAAAGGAGAGGATTATCAAACTCTTAAAAGAGGGTAAATCATCACGCAATGTTGCAAAAGATGTTGGTTATTCACAGTCAGCTGTGTCTAAACTCTGGACCAAATACAAACAACATGGGAATGTTGTTAAAGGCAAACATACTGGTAGACCAAGGAAGACATCAAAGCGTCAAGACAGAAAACTTAAAGTAATATGTCTCAAAAATTGAAAATGCACAACAGAACAAATGAGGAACGAATGGGGAAGAACCTGGAGTCAACGTCTGTGACCGAACTGTAAGAAACCGCCTAAAGGAAATGGGATTTACATACAGAAAAGCTAAACAAAAGCCATCATTAACACCTAAACAGAAAAAAACAAGTTTACAGTGGGCTAAGGAAAAGCAATCATGGACTGTGGATGACTGGATGAAAGTCATATTCAGTGATGAATCTCGAATCTGCATTGGGCAAGGTGATGATGCTGGAACTTTTGTTTGGTGCCGTTCCAATGAGATTTATAAAGATTACTGCCTGAAGAGAACATGTAAATTTCCACAGTCATTGATGATATGGGGCTGCATGTCAGGTAAAGGCACTGGAGAGATGGCTGTCATTACATCATCAATAAATGCACAAGTTTACGTTGATATTTTGGACACTTTTCTTATCCCATCAATTGAAAGAATGTTTGGGGATGATGAAATCATTTTTCAAGATGATAATGCATCTTGCCATAGAGCAAAAACTGTGAAAACATTCCTTGCAAAAAGACACATAGGGTCAATGTCATGGCCTGCAAATAGTCCGGCTCTTAATCCAATTGAAAATCTTTGGTGGAAGTTGAAGAAAATGGTCCATGACAAGGCTCCAACCTGCAAAGCTGATCTGGCAACAGCAATCAGAGAAAGTTGGAGCCAGATTGATGAAGAGTACTGTTTGTCATGCCTCAGAGACTGCAAGCTGTTATAAAAGCCAGAGGTGGTGCAACGAAATACTAGTGATGTGTTGGAGCGTTCTTTTGTTTTTCATGATTCCATAATTTTTTCCTCAGAATTGAGTGATTCCATATTTTTTTCCCTCTGCTTGGTCTAAAAAAGTAACCGTTACTGACTGCCACAATTATTTTTCCTGATTTCTTATAGTGTTTCTTAAAGCCAGAAAGTTGCCATTTGAAATGACTTTAGTTTTGTGTCATGTCTGTGATCTGCTTTTTTTCTACAAAATTAAACAACTGAATGAACATCCTCCAAGGCCGGTGATTCCATAATTTTTGCCAGGGGTTGTATTTGTGTGTAAGCTCACTGTGTGGGACCATGGTATAAAGCGGATTAAACAACTCGAAGCCGTGCAATATACAGTTTGAATGCACGACGCGGAGTCTAAAACACCACGACGCGAAGCTTCTATATTTGTGCTTACACACAAATATTTATTTGAGTTAACTTTTTTCATGTTCTCTTCTTCCTTCCCGTCTTCAATCTTGTCCAGTTCGTCCGATATTAAATCTTTATGCCGTTTGTTGCTTTTGCTGTTCTTGTTTGCTCTCCTCCTCTTCCCATTCCTCAAATGTTTTATTTTGGCCAAAAATATTGAAATTCATGTTTTATCGCGCTTCTGTCATTCACCTGTCAAAACAAAGGTGATCTGCGCCAACTGATTTGCGCGTTATTATGGTGACGACCAGAGCGGAGTGATATTACAGTGACTTAACTTGTTAAACTACATGTGCGTATACACGAAAATAATGCACGCCAATTAGACATGGAATTCTCACTGACCATGGTATAATCAATTGAATACACCACTAAGACCAGATATTTAATGTTCAAACTGATAAACTTTATTATTTTTGTGCAAATATTTGCTCATTTTGAAATGGATGCCTGCAGCATGTTTAAAAAAAGCTTGGACAGAGTGGTATGTTTATCACTGTGTTACATCACTTTTCCTTCTAACAACACTCAATAAGCATTTGGGAACTGAGGACACTAATTGGGGTTGTATCGCTGTGCATGTGCGCAAAGGTGCTGCGGGCAAAGACCAGCGCTCCCCACGCCTGCTCAAACTTGATTTCTGCTTGCGCAAAGTTTATTTCTGCTCGCGCGGAGAATGTTTGCTTAGTAATATTATATTATTAATACCAAAGTCATTGCAGTTAATATTCCAGAATTGATGTTTGTGATGTTTAGATCGCCGATCCAAATTCCTTCAGAGACAGTCCATTGTTGAAGGTCAAACCAAAAACACAAAAACAAAAGATGGTCCAGCAGGTCTTCAGTTCCAGTCAGTTACCAACATCCATTTGGAATCTCTGTTTTAAAAACTCCTTAGTTGGATAAATCTTGTTAGTAATTTTCAATTGGAGTTCTTTCATCTTTGGTGAGACTAGAAATGTTAAATATTTACTTCTAATCTTTTGTATTTCCTCCTTTCCAAAATATTTAAGAATATAATCTCTTTTGGGTGAATTTTTGAGACAAGTATTAAGTAACTGTAATGACTGGTATTAATAATATAATTTTACTAAGCAAACATTACATACACAAATGTCGTTTATTCAAGACAAAACCCAACATTACTCACTGGAGAAATGAGTTTAAATTTAATACATCTCTATTATTGATTGAATCCAATAATGTTTTAAAAGTAGTTTCTTTTACAGACAAATTTGATTTGTAAATGTTTGGTTGTCCTGTATTTTCTCTTATTTTATTATTTGTAAATGATATTCAGTAAGCCCCTTATGTTCTTGTCTTCATATTTTCATGTATACAGTTATTTCAGGATTTTGTACAGGACCTGTTTTGTTTGAATTTGATTCATAAATAATTTTTTTTTTTTTTTTTTTTTTTTTTTAAGGAGATGCCTTTGTCTCCTTCAGGGAGGTGGTGGCGTCATGGTTTGCATGTGATTTAAGAGGTTTCAACTTGTCATCTGATGGTTAATAATCACATTATTCCCTTTGATCGGTTTGGGCGTAAAGAGTCAGTCTGCAGATGCGCCGGTGTCAGGAGGGGATTTTTAGGACTTTCTGTAATTTGTTATGAAATAATGCTGAATTTATGTGGAAATGATTGTTGTACAGAAGCTTCAGAGATCTGTCGCTGAGATAGATGATAACTGGAGTGAGGTTTTAAGCAGAAACGAGGTGATAATCGCTTAAGGCCGTTGTCTCTGACTGACTTCCGCATCAGAGAGGAGGGCTGTCAATCAAACCTTGCTCTCCAGAGATGGCCAATCAGAGCAGAGCCAGTGCCAACCTGGTTCTCTCCCCCATAGTGCCATAATTCCGCCCCCATAGTGCCATAAGTTTCAAGTGAGTGAGCAGGAATTCTCTGCACGCGAGCAGAAATCAACTTTGGACAAGCAGAAATCAAGGTCAAGCGAGCAGGGGGAGCGCTGGTCCTCGCGCGCATCACCTTTGTGCGTGCAGAGATAATTTCCGCGCGTGCAGTTAATATCTATGCGTGAACGCATTTTTTAGGCGAGTGGGGTTTTGTCACTGATCTGACGCCATAGTCCCCTGTTCAAGACCACCAGTGCCCATTCTCCATTTGATGTGGAGTTTCATCAGGAAAGGCATCCAGCATAAAACTTGTCAAATCAGCATGCAGAATCGTACTGGGTCTGCTGTGGTAACTCTAGTCAAAAAGGGAGAAGTCGAAAAAACTTGTGTTGTAATTTGTTTACCAATAAGTTAAATTGTCAACGGTCAAAACCAGCAAGACAGCCTGTACTTTATATATTTCACAGATTCAGAATATATGGGGTTGTGTTTCTGCTCACAGACTGCTGCCTGAAAACCATGTAACCTATAAACCCCCCCCTCCCCCCTCCAAGGTATCCATCACAGGCCAACTGGGAATGAAGACACCAGGAGGAGCAGGAATTCCAATAACAGCTACAAACCTGCGCATTCAGAGTAAAGACGTCCTGCGCCTTCCACCATCCTCTATAACTACAGATGCTAAAGGCCAGACTGTGTTGCGAATCACCCCTGACATGATGGCTACACTTGCTAAATCCCCAGTTGCGACTGTCAAACTCGCACCTGACTTTCTGAGCAATGCCACCGCAGGTAGCAAGAGCATATCAGCTACTATCCACGTAACACCACCCCACCCTTCACTTTCTGCCTCCTCAAGTTCACTGTCCTCTACGGGGGAAGTCCAGACCTCTAAAACAGGCCCTGGGCCCTCCACCTTATTAACAGCCACAGGAGACACAGGCATACGATTGATGCCCACTTTGGCGGTTACTGTGGCTGACCAGAAATCTCGGACTTTCTCCACCGTCACCACTCCTGACAAGAGTGGTGCCACCATTCGCATAATGCCAGGTCTTGGTGTTATTCCACAGAAACCAGGACAAACCATCACAGTAACACCCACCACTGTCAGTAAACCACCCACAGCCTCCACATGTGCTAACGTAATGACCATGGCTGCCGGTGTCATGGCCGGAGCCAAGGGACTGACAGTGGGGCCTGCAGCCTCGGGCTCACCACTAACACTTGCAACAGCTACGGCCGCTGTACGGCAGGTCCCTGCTAATGTGGTCACTACACAAACGGTAAGATCATCCATTAGGTTGTGTGTATATTTAAAATAAAAGTTTCCTCTTAGTTGCTCTTGCGCACTAATTAGTATACTTGTGACCTTACACAGCTTTAAACTTGTATTCTGCTTGCTAGTTTGCTCAGAATATTTTCTCCCTTGGCTGTGGACTTTGGTATTATCTGGTTGTCACACAGACCAGCTTTATAAAGTATGACGCTGCAGACTAAGTTATGGCTCGACTGTTAATTTATTGACCTGAGAGCTGATATAGCTCGCTGATGGTCTGTCATTAATCTGTCACAGTGTTCCACTCTTTGTAAGTTTTCAGAAACAAAATTGCCATTAATGGAATACATGTACATTCAGAACAGCGTAAAGAAACTAATTACATGTTTGAGGAGAAAAATGTTTTCAAATGTGTTCACTGAAATTATAAGATGACAACATACATGAAATAAATGTGCTTAAGGATCTGTACTGCCACCAGTCACTAGGGTGCGAAGTACATTTTTGGCTTCTATTCAGGACCTGATGTATCATGCTTACTTATATACATTTTATGATTTTTAAACCTTGACACAACCATCCATTTAGTTTTAAAGGTTTTGTGATTCAGCAACAGTATTACTCTTTGACAACACCACAGGGAAAGTTGCCTGCACGAATCACAGTGCCCCTCTCTGTCCTCAACCAACCCCTGAAGAACAAGAACGTTGTGACCAGTCCCATAGTGAAAGGAACGCCAAACCCCAAGTGAGTTTCATAATCAGTTAAAAGTAAAAGACAGTCACCTCTGGCTGTTAAAAAAAAAAAAAAGACATTTCATCAGATGAATCTACCAGTTGATTAAAAATAATAAAATTTACAGCATTTTGCTCCTGTTCTGTCCTTTCCAAACAGTATCAGCAGCCTTGGTAGGAACATCATCCTGACCACCATGCCCACTGGCACAAAGCTGATTGCAGGGAACAAGCCGGTCAGCTTTGTCACCGCACAACAGTTACAGCAGCTCCAGCAGCAAGGACAGGCCACACAGGTTAGCTTATTCTGCATCCAAAGTGTGGTGCAAAACTGTCTCATCATCCACCGCATTCAGGGTTTAATATTTGTCCCTTATTTCCTCTTTTGATATTGAGCATAAAGTACTGTCAAGGAAGTTGTTATGAAGCAGTTACTGTATTTTGAATTGGTGCTCTACAAGATATTTTAATTTGAATGGCATCTAATCTGTGTATAGTGACAGAACATGAAAACAAATTTTCATTGATGGTAAATGACAGTTAAGCCCCGGTCACACGGCACTACCAAAGGACATCAAAGCCAAAATGAAACAAGAAATCTGGACTTAGGTTAACTTTGAGACATCGTTTAACCATCGTCCAGCTTCCTTCCTGTAGCTGGGTCTTCATCAGAATTTTCAAACTGTTGAAAAATTTGAACAAATCCCTACGACAATCTCAGTTCATCCGTATTTTTGCTTTCTGTCTTGACGGTTCCTCATCGTCTGATTAGTTCCCATATTGTCAGTGTCCCGTTTGATTGTCGTCCAGCCTCCAGCCTCTCAGTCTCTGGCTGTAACGTGCGCACACACATCAAGACACCACAGCTGCAGCGAGTCTGTGCTGTCCAGACTCGCTGCAGAAATGATCACATGGTGGCGCTTCATCTTGATTTTAAGCATCAAGGTCACCGTTCACTTCATTTTTCTTTTGTTTCAGTCTTTTATGTGCTGTGCACTCACAGGCTTTTCAGTGATGGGACTCATTCGTCCACTTTTTCCTCAACGATTTGACTTTTTTTTTTCCCTTCATTCAGCTAACGCAGTGTGACTGGGCCGTTAGGTTATAGTTTGTGAAGATGTTTTAATAGCATATGTAGTGGCAGCAGCAGCACAAAATCCATCTTTCTTCCTTCAGGTTCGCATCCAGGCGGTTCCAACACAGCAGCTCCAGCAGCAGATGGCAACAGGGTCACCGAAAGCAGTTTCCACAGTTGTAGTCACAACAGCACCTTCATCCAAATGTGTACCTGATCCCTCACCTGGACCACAGCAGTGAATCCAGCTCAGCCAGCAGATCAGTATTATGTCTATGTATATGAACATATCAGTATATATGTTTAGCTCACACTCAAGTTCCCATGTTTGTGCAGCTGGTGTGTCTTCATGCTTTTGTTCTTTGCAAACACCTCTCTGATTGGCGCTGCTGCAGGTTTTTCAATTAGTGTTGATCTCAACCAACCGATTAATCGAAGCGGATGTTGACTACACAAAACTACTAATTAAACTTTCCTCATCCCTGTTAATTCTGTCTTTATTAAGCAGTTGATTTGTCTGAACAATAAAGCTGATACTATAATGCAGTGTTTTTAATCCTTGTATTTTGACAAAGACTTGTACATGTCAAGTCATTTATGTAAAAGACTTAAGAAATCACACAGATTTTATTCTATACAACAAGTACATGGTGCAGTGTCTTAAAAGATGATTACTCCTCATCAGACTCTTCAAGTAAAGCTTTCTTGGTGCTTGAGCTGGAGGAGGTGCTTCGCATTCCAAGCTCCACGTTCCGTCCATTTACCGAGAAACGCTTCATTGTCCTTTTGGAAGAGAGGGGGTGGGGAGGGACAAGCTTTAAATGGCAGTTCCTGCTTTGAGAATCACTAAAACTTTACAAAAGAACTGTTCCACCTTTGGTGCCAAAGAAATTGAAAGTACATCAAAAGGTGCAAGCGTTATGTATGTGCATGTCACTTTTAAAGGTGCGCAGACAAAAGCTCACAACCTTAGTGAAAAAGAAAGACAAGCTCACATCACAAAATTTTAGTGATCTTGTTATACACAATCATTTTCATATCACATTAGACTTATTACATGGTAGTACTCATATCAAATATCACAAATTCTAGATATCACATGAAATCGAACAAATTCACTCTAGTCTGATGCAGTGGGCTACTGCACTGAGGAAGTCAGTCCTAGATCTACGCTCAGCTGTGAAGTCCTTGCAGAGGGTCTGGAGGCATTTCTGAAACTCAACCCAGGATGATCACTTTTGCTTTTTGATCACCATTTTGTTGTCCTTACAGAGCCCATCCATAGCAGTCCAGAACGAGAGGTGGTGATGCCCAAGTATTCCAGCCCTCCCATGCATTGTTCATCCTATCTCCTCCCTCCAGGGTGACCTGATTCACGTTCCAGATGGGGATGCTGAACCTTGGTGGAATGTTGCTGACACGCAGTGGTGGAGTGGCTCCAGGCTGTACTGGTCCTGAACATGCCAGAAGGTTCTGCTTACGGACACTGAATTGAAGTAGTCGATTAAGTCCTCCATCCTGTCTGCTCCCTCAGATAAGCCATGCTGTCCTGCATCTCGTCTTCTGGAAAGAAGGCCAGCCCATCAAGCATCTCACAGAAGTGCTTGACAGTGCGGAGGTGACAGTCTAGTGGTTAAGGTGTTGGGCTTGAGACCAGGGGATCCTCTGTTCAAATCCCAGCCTTACCCTTGGGCAAGGTCCTTAATGCCCTAGTTGCTCCCAGTGTGTAGTGGGTGAATGTGAGGCATTGATGTGTAAAGCGCTTTGAGCATCTGATGCAGGCGGAAAAGCGCTATAAAAATGCAGTCCATTTACCATTTGTCATCAGAGCGGTTCTGTCTTCCCCAGGGCCTGGATCTTCCTCCATGCACTCTGGGATAGGTGGTAGAAGCATCGCTGTGTCACTTGAGGTCCAAGCATGAAGGACACCGACTGGATAGTAGCTCACTCAGTCAGTGACAACAACACAAGGTAGATCTTGTCAAGAACTGATTGATGCAGCTCTTGACAAGATCTATGTACTTGCATATACACGAGACCGCAGACTCTCCAAGAGAGGCACATATGGTGTGTGTGCCTTGGGTAAACATCCACAGTGCTGACGCTGAATATCCCGCTTGCAGGTCTGGATCTTACTGATGTTTGCACGGACCTTGTCACTGGCATCAAGGAGGGCTTGTGCCGACGTCTTGACTGCTTTGCAACTCCCTTCATGGTTGTGCGTAGCTTAGTGACCTCGACTCCTGTCTGGTCTGCTGGATGGTTGTGGTTCACAAAGTGTTAACACAATATTTATGTTGTGACCTTTTGTATCATAACTTTTGTTTTTTGTTTTAATGTGAGCTTTTTTCTTTTTTCCTGCGCTTATGTGTTGTGAGCTTTTGTCAAGGAATCCGCCTTTAGGGTATGTACGAAATCTTAGCCTGCATAATTAAGACATGTTTGTCCTAATAGTAGGACAAACATGGACAACTGAGAGCCTACACAAAAAACGTTTGTCCTAATGTTTTCATTTCCGGTTTGGAAATTGTACGTGCAAGGTAAATTTCAATCCGTAATTGTCTTGTACAATGGTGAATTTGTTTGGGGGTTTTTTGGTCATAGTCCCACGCTGAATGTTTGCAAGTCAAATCAGGCACTTTGCAAATGTTATGTACTTCAGGACACTTTCAACATTGTCTTACTGCTACAAACAGCACACACGGGTCAAATACCAAACATTTGATAACTCCAAAAGGTTTTCTAAAAATAAAATATGGAGTCATCACTGACCAGTACGGCTCTTCAAAATAATTTACCTTGTTCGGTGATATGTTGCATTAGTTTTGACTTAAATTCAGTAATAAGATACTTGCCACCAAACGAACGAGGAAATGCTGGAAACGACCAACATGGCCACGGCTAAATGCCAGCAGAAACACATTGTGACGAACATGATATTAGCATGCAATTCCAAGTCCCACTGCGGTCCTGTTAAAGGATAAAGTACAAATCCAACCTGTAATGACAAACGGTGGTGTCAGTGATACACTGAACTTTGCTTAAACACATACTCAGAATATGGGTGAGGATTTTTCTTCCCTTTGTTAAAACCCATTTACTGCAGCTCACCGTTTCAGTCAATTGGGACATCATTCTCTTTGAAAGGCATTTTGTATATTTTCATAAAATGGGCATAGATATAATGAAAAGCTGAGACTACCCCCTGTTGTGTTATAAGTAAATTTCTGTTGATGTTAATCCTTCAGTTACATTGCTGTGTAGGACCAAAACAGATCCATAAATCTGTGAGACAGTCCAGGTAAAATATATACATAAAGTACTATGCAAAAGTTGTAGGCACCTTAGAGTTTTACTATGCAAATCCTTCCAAAAAGCGTGGGCCAATAGAAAGTCTAATAACTTAGTTATTAGAGTTATAACAGTTATAGTTATAACAAAAGGGCCCACTATAAGTTAAGTTATAACACAGACATTCCAGTGCGCATATATATATATATATATATATATACACACACACACACACACATCATATTGTTTTTTGGAAAAGAAACTTGTCAACCTACACAAGGATGAATTCAAAGACACCCTGAAAATCAAAGCCAAAAAAGGATGCGGCAGTCTTGTTCATGTTGTCAAAATTTCATTGCAGCAACTCAAAATGGTTCTCAGTAGTTTGTATGGCCGCCAGATGCTTGTATGGATGTCTGATAACGTGAGGGAATGCTCATAATGAGATGAGGGTTGGGGTCCTGTGGATCTGGACCCAGGCAGCACTTAGATGCTTGACAGTGTGAGGTGCACCCTGGCAGCTTTGGATGGACCGAAACAATGTCCCAGCAGTGTTCTATTGGATTTAGGTCAGGTGAGCATGGGGGCCAGTCAATGGTATCAATACCTTCATCCTCCAGGAACTGCATGCATACTCTTGCCACATGAACTTGGACTGTCGTGCACCAGGAGGAATCCAGGATCCACTGCACCAGTGTAGGGTCTGACAATGGGTCCAAGGATTTTGCCCTGATACCTAATAGCAGTCAGGTATGGAAGTAAATCTGTGCCATCAGAGTATGAAATTGAATTTTTAAGGTTGAATTTTTTTTAGCATCAAAATCAGAGTTTGAAGTTGAATTTTGTAAGGTTGAATTTGTTTAGCATCAAAATATTCAACCTTAAAAAAAAAAAAAAAAAAAAAAAATTCAACTTCAAACTCTAATGACACAGATTTACTTCCATAGTCAGGGTGCTACTGTCTAGCCTGTATAGAGTCTGTTCATCCTTCCAGGGATATGCCTCCCATCAGACCATCACTGACCCACCACCAAACCGATCATGAGTGGTGATGTTGCAGGCAGCATAATGTTCTCCACGACATCTCCAGACCATTTCTGTCACACGTGCTCAGGTTGAACCTGCGCTCATCTATGAAACGCACAGGGTGCCAGTAGCGGACCTGCCAATTCTGGTGAACTTTTGGCGAATGCCAAATGAACTCTACGGTGCCACCCAGTGAGCAAAGGGCCCACTACAGGATGTCAGGCCCTCAGACCATCCTCATGAAGTCTGTTTCTGATTGTGTGGTCAGAGACATTAACATCAGTGGCCTGCTGGAGGTCATTTTGTAGAGCTCCGGCAGTGCTGTACCGGCTCCTGCTAGAGCCTATCCCAGCAGTCACAGCGCGTGAGGTGAGGTACACCCTGCACAGGATACCACTGCGCAGGGCCACATATAGACAAACGCACGCACACCTATGGCCAATTTAGAGTCACAAATTCCTCTAACTTGCAGGTCTTTGGAAGTGAGGAAGCTGGAGCATCAGGAGGAAACCCACGCAAACTCCACACAGACAGGACCAGGTGGGAAGCAATCACATGACCTCCTTGCTGTGAGGCATCAGTATTAGCCACCATCTTTTAACATAATCCAGTTAGTTTATAGGTCCAGTGGGATATGTCTGGGCTATTTTAGTCGTCCCTTTGATGCAGGTGATTTATGAAGCGTTGCTCATCACAGGTTCCTGGTGGTGGCTGCGTGGATGTAGTTTGGTCAGAGAGCAGCAAGAGACCATTTTACTGACCATGTTTGTTGGCAACAGTATCTTCAAAACGCCAAGAGCAGTTTTATTTAAACTGGATAAATTTAGCAGACAACCCTCATCTAAAATACACTGACCACATCTTCGGAATTTGAAAAATTAATTAGCCAGCAATGGTGAGACACTGCAATCATGTAGAATCCTTGTTTTATGTTAGAAGATGCCAAAATGGTCGAGAACAAGGAGATGATTACTTCACCCCAAATCTCTTAACTGTTTTTTTTTTTTTTTTTACCACTGCATTGAAATTAGCAGTTATCACTTTAAAAGAAGAGTCATCATGACACAAGATCACACTTATGTAAAATCTGCAGCTCTGTTTTTAACATTAGCAGCAGAGTTTGTCTACATTCCATTCAACCGCTCACTGGGATGTGCTGAGAGTGATGTAAATACTGAAGTATAGAGAAGTAACGTGCACTTTGCTTTTGTTACTTCCCGTAGCTGTTTGTTTTGATTGGTGTATATTTACAGACTGTTCACACAAGTGCACAAATTAATACAGGTATATTATCACATGACCTCTAACAGCCAAAATCTGAGTTGTTGAATTCTGTGAAACATGTCTATTAAGCCTATGCTTGCCCTACTAATCATAGTGAATAGTGCAGTTACTCAAGAAATGCTCATGTTTGCTGTGTATTGTATTTATTCTTTATCATGAATGTTAAAATGGTATTGATTTTAAATGACATGATGAAATCCAAATTGAAAATGAATTTGGTGGATATGGGACAATGGGAAAACAATATGTACGTATACCTTATCACGTCTGTTTACGTATCACGCCTCGATGCATCTGCATGAGCCTTCTTCTGATATTTATCACATTACAATAAAAATAAAGACTATACACATGAATCATGTAGAACGAATAATGCAGGTAAATATGTAAATTATGGAATGTTCTTATGTCTCTCTATAAAGTCCTGAGTGTCCTTCACTGATGTCTCACAACTTCAGTAGGAGACTCAAGTTGTAGAATTCTCCCTGCAAGGGAGGCTACAACTCTCTCACCTTGATCAGACATCTTGGTTGAATGAAATGATCTGGACCCTGTATCAGGATCCTGCACTTGTCACCAGGGTAACACAAAATTGGGGTGTGTCATTGGTGGGGCCAAGAAATGGGGGCTCCTGATTGGATGAAAAGCAGGGTGATACAAAGCCTGGTATTTTCAATGTCTTTTTTATATCACCCTGTTTTAAGACTTGTATCGTGGTAATATGTGATAACATCAAATATAACAATTCCCTCGGCCATATGAGCATAAAAATGGGAAACAATGTGACCTTTTGACTTCTTAAAATAGGTCAAGGTTAGCCATCTTTGAACTTGTCCAAGGTCTGTGTCCAAAGAATGTTCCCTCTGAATTTGAAGACCCTGGCGATAACAGGACTGGACTAATACTGAGCACAGACAGACGGACAGAGGGACATAAAGTCTTCGCAGTACCCAATGGTCATATTTTGGCTTTGGGTAAAAACACAGCAACAAGTAAAAGGGTTATATATGTACACACATCTGTAAAAAACGTAATTTTACTGTGACTGTGTTTTATTTTTTTGCCAGTTACCTGGTAGAACCACGTGCCCTGCAGGAAGAACAGACATGCTCCAAGCATTTTCAAAATAATATGGTCTGTGATGAAAACCTCCAACATGCTGCTGGCTGAGCCACCAAACACGGCCACGAGCAGCAGCGTGTGGATGTGAGCATCTAGCGAGGCGCGATTGTGCACGTGGAAATAGAACAGAAACCCTGACAAACACAAAACGAAGTTAAATATGCTGCTGTGACATACAATAATAGACATACGAGGTCTGTACATAAAGTATCGTACCTTTTTTTTTTTTAAACTATATGGCTTTGATTCATATGTTTTCACGTCAGACAAGCTTGAACCCTTGTGCGCATGCGTGAGTTTTTCCACGCCTGTCGGTGACATCATTCGCCTGTGAGCACGCCTTGTGGAAGGAGTGGTCCCGCCCCGTCGTCGGATTTTCATTGTCTGGAAATGGCGGAATGATTTGGGTTTTTTTTTTCCATCAGAATCTTTTCAGAAGCTGTTAGAGACTGGCACCTGGAAACCATTCGAAAAAAATTTTCTGGCTTTCGGTGAAAATTTTACGGGCTTCACAGAGAATAAGGTCTGTTACTACAGCTTTAAGGACCCCTTTAAGGACGCTCAGCGAGCCGCGCTCCGAGCTGCAACGACGCAGCACAAGCCACTGGACCATTTCTAAACGGATGGCTCTGTGGATACGAGACAGTCGTGTGCTCTTTCTCTGGTTATCACAAGAGCTGGACATCAGCCATTTTCCGGCAGATTTCACTTTTAACAAGAGATTTTGCCATGGAAAGCCGCGCTGAGGCTTCGCGCGTCACGACCGACCAAACTTGTCCTCTGACACGCCGAAATGGAGGTGTTCCTTTGTCTCGCTTCCAAAGCGATTCGGTCGTGACGCGTGACGCGCGAAGCCTCAGCGCGGCTTTCCATGGCAAAATTTCTTGTTAAAAGTGAAATCTGCCGGAAAATGGCTGATGTCCAGCTCTTGTGATAACCAGAGAAAGAGCACACGACGGTCTCGTATCCACAGAGCCATCTGTTTAGAAATGGTCCGGTGGCTTGTGCCGCGTCGTCGCAGCTCGGAGCGCGGCTCGCTGAGCGTCCTTATAGCTGTACTAACAGACCTTATTCTCTGTGAAGCCCATAAAATTTTCACCGAAAGCCAGATAAATTTTTCAAATGGTTTCCAGGTGCCAGTCTCTAACAGCTTCTGAAAAAATTCTGATGGCAAAAAAAACCCCAAATCATTCCGCCATTTCCAGACAATGAAAATCCGACGACGGGGCGGGACCACTCCTTCCACAAGGCATGCTCACAGGCGAATGACGTCACCGACAGGCGTGGAAAAACTCACGCATGCGCACAAGGGTTCAAGCTTGTCTGACGTGAAAACATATGAATCAAATCCATATAGTTTAAAAAATAAAAAGGTACAATACTTTATGGACAGACCTCGTATTTTTACAAAAGCTGAAACCGCTCACCTTCAACGAAAAGAGCTATAGAGACACCAAGGTGGTTGACACCAACAGGCACCAGTTTGGACGCCGCGCAAACAACATCTGTTATTCCAGAGATTCCAAAGAACAGGTACATTGTGCTGTGCTGCCAGTTCATCAGCTTGACCCACGAATGTTCTGATCTGTTGTAGAGGCGGGCGTGGGGTCCATCCACCACAAACTGTTCGACCATAATACCTGAGACGGGACAACGGCATAAAGATGACAATTTACAGGAAGATGACATTTACAGGAAGAAATGTTGACACGTTGGAAAAAACTGACCTACAAATGAAGCAAAGATTTTAAGCCCCCCTTCAATGTAGTCCATTCTTTTAAAGAAAATTGGCAGTGCCGGTCTTCCTTGGCTTTTCCTCGTCTTCCAGTAGTGTTGAAGTGTGTGTTTGACAGTCAACCACAAACCAAACAGCAGGAAAAAGGTGCCGGGAATTGCATGGCCGCCAAAGTTGGCCATCGTTGGGCCTGCAAATATAAGAAACATGCTGTCTCTCTTACAAATATTTAACATTAGACCTGTAACTCATAGGTAAAACATCTTCTGTACTTTTTCTTTTAATGAAGGTAAAGACAGAGCAAAAGTTGCTGATAAGACATGAAACAGTTGACTTCTGTAGACTGCTGCAGTACGGTAAATATATTTTACAGAGTAAGTACGCCAGTTTGTCAAATTATAGCACACAGAGCCCATACCTTCGCCAAGGTCCAACAGTTTGACATTTTCAGTTTTCCATTGCAAGTGGGCCATTAAAAAAATAATAAAATCTCTAATAAGATCCTGATTGCTGACCTGCAGCCCTGACCTTTGATCCTGGCCTTGGGTCCCAGTTGCTGACATAAGGTCCTGATCTTTGATCATGGCCTCAGATTCCAATTGCTGACCGACAGTCCTGGTCATCTATGAGCCTGACCTTATATGCCCACTGGTGAATTTGAATCGTCACCACTTAGGTATTAAGTATTCACAGCCTTCCCTTTTCAACATTTTATGTTAGTCTTATTCCAAAATGGAGTAAATTCATTTTTTCTCCTCAAAATTCTACTCACAACACCCCATAACAACAACATGACTTTTTTCTTCTTCATCTTTCGGCTGTTCCCGTTAGGGGTCACCACAGCAGATCAATCGTTTCCATCTCACCCTGTCCTCTGTATCTTCCTCTGTCACACCAACCACCTGCATGCCCTCCCTCAGCACATCCATAAACCTTCTCTTTGGCCTCCCTCTTCTCCTCCTGCCTGGTGGCTCCATCCTCAGCATCCTTCTCCCTATATACCCTGGGTCCCTCCTCTACACATGTCCAAACCATCTCAATCTCGCCTCTTTGACTTTGTCTCCAAACCGTCCCACCTGAGCTGTCCCTCTGATATGTTCATTCCTAATCTTGTCCATTCTCATCACTCCCAAAGAGAATCTCAACATCTTCAGCTCTGCCACCTCCAGCTCCGCCTCCTGTCTTTTTGTTAGTGCCACGGTCTCTAAACCGTACAACATAGCTGGTCTCACTACTGTCTTGTAAACTTTCCCCTTCACTCTTGCTGATATTCTTTGGTCACAAATCACTTCTGCCACCTTTCTCCACCCTGCCTGCACTCTCTTCTTCACCTCTTTACCACATTCTCCATTACTTTGGACAGTTGACCTCAAATATTTAAACTCATCTACTTTCACTTATACTCTTGTAACTGCACTGTTCCACTGGGCTCCCTCCCATTCACACACATGTACTCAGTCTTGCTTCCACTGACTTTCATTCCCCTTCTCTCCAAAGCATATCAACACCTCTCCAGACTAGACTCAACTTGCTGTCTACTCTCACTGCAGATCACAATGTCATCTGCAAACATCATAGTCCATGGGGACTCCTGTCTGATCTCATCCGTCAACCTGTCCATCACCACTGCAAACAAGAAAGGACTCGGAGCTGATCCTTGGTGTAATCCCACCTCCACCTTGAATGAGTCTGTCATTCATACTGCACATCTCACCGCTGTCACACTATTCTTGTACATGTCCTGCACTACCCTAACATACTTCTCTGCCACTCCAGACTTCCTTATACAATACCACAGCTCTTTCTAAGTCCACAAACACACAATGTAACTCTTTCTGGTCTTCTCTGTACTTCAACAGTATTCTCAGAGCAAACATTACATCTGTAGTGCTCTTTCTCGGCATGAAACCATATTGCTGCTCACAGATCTTCACCTGTTTTCTAAGCCTAGCTTCTACTACTCTTTCCCATAACTTCATGCTGTGGCTGATCAACTTTATGCCTCTGTAGTTACGCAGCTCTGCACATCACCCTTGTTCTTGAAAATAGGAACCAGCACACTTCGTCTCCACTCCTCAGGCATCCTCTCACTTTCCAAGATTTTATTAAACAATCTGGTTAGAAACTCCACTGCCATCTCTCCTAGACATTTCTATGCCTCCACTGGAATGTCATCTGGACCAACTGCCTTTCCACTCTTCATCCTCTTCATAGCAGCCCTCACTTCTTCCTTAATCTCTTGTACTTCCTGATTTACTCTCACCACATCATCCAGCCTTTTCTCTCGCTCATTTTCTTCATTCATCAGCTCTTCAAAATATTCCCTCCACCTTCTCAGCACACACTCCTCATTTGTCAGCACATTACCATGTGCATCTTTTACCACCCTAACCTGCTGCACATCCTTTCCAGCTCTGTCCCTTTGTCTGGCCAATCGGTACAAGTCCTTTTCTCCTTCCTTACTATTCAACTTCTTGTACAGCTCGCAATATGCCTTTTCCTTCGCTTTTGCCACTTCTCTTTTCACCTTACGCCACATGTCCTTGTACTCCTGTCTATTTTCTTCATCTCGCCGACTATCCCAAAACTTTTTCGCCAACCTCTTTCTCCTTATGCTTTCCTGGACCTCTTCATTCCACCACCAAGTCTCCTCGTCTTCCTTCCACTGTCCAGATGTCATACCCAGTACTGTCCTAGCTGTCTCTCTCACCACATCTGCAATACTTTTCCAGTTGTCCAAAATTGCTTCCCCTTCAACCAGTGCTTCTCTCACCTGCTCGCTAAATTTCACACAACAGTCTTCCTCCTTCAGCTTCCACCATCTGATCCTTTGTTGAGCTCTCACTCTCTTCTTCTTCTTTACCTCTAAAGTCATCCTACAAACAACCATCCTATAATGTTAACGACACTCTCTCCTGCCACCACCTTAGACTCTGATTTCTTTTAGCTTGCATCTCCTATAAAGAATGTAGTCCACCTGTGTGCACCTTCCTCCACTCTTATATGTTACCCTGTGCTCCTCCCTTTTCTTAAAGTAGGTGTTCACCACAGCATTTCCATCCTTTTTGCAAAATCAAATACCATCTGTCCTTCCCCATTCCTATCCTTCATACCATATCTACCCATTACAGTGGTCCCTCATTTGTCGCGGGAGTTATGTTCTAAAAATAGCCCACAATAAGCGAAATCCACGAAGTAGTCAGCGTTATTTTTGACAATTATTATAGATGTTTTAAGGCTGTAAAACCCCTCACTACACACTTTATACACTTTTCTCAAACAAGCATTAACATTTTCTCACTTTTCTCTCACGTGTAAACACTCTCAAAGTTCAAACCTTAGTAGAAAAATATGAATTTAATTTTAACGATCAACCTACGAGGTTGGACACATAAGAAATTATTAATAGTGACTGACCAGTATTTCACAGTTCCTCTGATTGCACCTCTTTGTCCTGGTGTCGCTTTTTCCACTGAGTCACACCTCGCTGCATGTGTCTTTTTCCGAGTGAAGAAAAGTTAGTTGTTGGCACTCTTTTTTCTTCTGGGCAAGAAGATTCTTATAAACAGACACGCAGAACACAATGCGCGTACTCTCCCTTCGCGGTGCCACGACCGGCCTGCTTGATGAGGATGCAGAACACAATGCACTGTGTAAAAAAAAAAGCATGCAAAATTGGACTAAAAAAAATCCACGAAACTGCGAGGCCGTGAAAGGTGAACCGCGTTATAGCGAGGGACCACTGTACTTCCTCATCACCTCTGTGCCCTTCACCAACATGCCCACTGAAGTCTGCTCCTATCACCACTCTTTCATGCTTGGGCACACTCTCCACCACCTCATCTAACACACTCCAGAAATCTTCTTTGTCCTTCATCTCACAACCTACCTGTGGGGCATATGCACTGATGATATTCATCATCACCCCTTCAATTTCCAACTTAACACCCTGTCAGACACTCGCTGAACCTCCAACACACCACACTTTTAACGTACTCTTCCTTTAAAATGTGTTGTGAAAGTGTAGTGACACGGACCCACAACAGGGGGCGCAAATGAACGGCCAATAGATGAGCCAAAAAGTAACAATTTAATGTTGTGAAATGTGCACAACGAATATACAGACAATCTCAGAATATAATTACAGTCAATCACAAAGGTGACGTGTGGGCAGGCTCGAGGATAGAAGACGTCCGTCCTGAGAAGAGCCAGAACCACACGATTTCCGCCACCACAGAACCTGGTGAATACTGGAGCCGCCAAGTCCTGAATTCCCAGGTGATCACCGTCCCCGACTGTCGGATCTGGTACTGCTGGCGAGAACAAAGACAGTCAAGTGTGGGTGTGTGTACACCCAGTAACAACAGCGGTGGGAATGCCACCTCCACCTCTCACTCAATAACTTGCAGAGTACTGAAGATTCCTCAGGGAAAAGAGTGCCTTCTAGCGCTCTCTCAGCTTCCACTGACAGCGGTACCGGTACTCCTGCAAACACTCACAATATACAAACAATATTGTAAAACGGCTGAGGATATTACCTCCAATGAAGTATGATATCTCGGCAACGAGGTGGAGATGACGCCTGGTCTTTATGGAGTGAGATGATGTTGAGTTGATGGGTGACAGCTGTCAAGAGGTAATGAGTGACAGCTGTCACCCCCGGCTGTGTCCATGGCGGCAGCACCCTCTCGTGCCTGAAGCCCGCACTTCAGGCAGGGCGCCCACTGGTGGTGGGCCAGCAGTACCTCCTCTTCTGGCGGCCCACACACAACAAAATGACCCCAACACCATTTCTCTTCCTGTCCTCACCATGGTACAACAACTTGTACCTACCGCCGATGTTCCTGCTCTTACTTCCCTTCCACTTGGTCTCTTGCACACACACAATATGTCTACCTTTCTCCTCTCCATCATATCAGCCAGCTCTCTCCCTTTACCAGTCATACTACCAACATTCAAAGTACCCACTCTCATTTCCACCCTTCTAGTTCTCCTCCTCTTCTTCGTCATCTTCGCCCAGCAGTAGCCCAATTTCCACTGGCACCCTGTTGGGCAAGAGCACCGGTGGCGGACGTTGTTAACCCAGGCCTTGACCGATCCGGTATGGAAATTCGATTCTTAGTCTGCATTGTTGGATTGGCTTGTTTTATGCCAGATGCCCTTCCTGACGCAACCCTCCTCATTTATCTGGGCTTGGGACCGGCACTCAGAATGTACTAGCTGCACACCCCATGTGGCTGAGTTAACTTCTTTTTTTTAATTTTCACAAATTTGTTAAAAATAAAAAACAAAACAAAAAATCACGTACATAAGTATTCACAGCCTTTGCTCAATGCTTTGTTGATGCACCTTTGGCAGCAATTACAGCGTCAAGTCTTCTTTAGGGGAGGTGATGGTCTAGTGGTTAAGCATTGGGCTTGAGACCAGAGGATCCTCGGTTCAAATCCCCTACTTGCTCCCGGTGTGTAGTGACCACCTTGTATGGCAGCACCCTCACATCGGGGTGAATGTGAGACATTATTTGTAAAGTGTGCTTTGAGCATCTGATGCAGATTGAAAAACACTATATAAATGCAGTCCATTTATTTCTTCTTGACTAGGATACCACAAGCTTGGCATACCTTCTTTGGGTAGTTTTGCGCATTCCTCTTTGCAGCACCTCTCAAGCTCCATGAGGCTGGATGGGGAGCGTTGGTGCACAGCCATTTTCAGATCTCTCCATAGATGTTAGGGTTAGGTTCGGATTCAGGTCTGGACTCTGGCCGGGCCACATTCACAGAGTTGTCCTGAGGCCACTTCTTTGATATCTTGGCTGTGTGTTTAGGGTCATTCTCCTGCTGAAAGATGAACCATTGCCCCAGTCTGAGGTCAAGAGCACTGTGGAGCACAGTTTCATCCAGGATGTCTCTGTACATTGCTGCATTCATCTTTCCCTCAACCTGACTAGTCTCCCAGTTCCTGCCACTGAAAAATATCCCCACGGCATGATACTGTCACCACCATGCTTCACTGTAGGGATGCTGCCTGGTTTCCTCCAAACATGATGCCTGGCATTCATGCCAACAAGTTCAACATTTGTCTCATCAGACCAGAGAATTTTGTTTCTCATGTTCTGGGAGTCCTTCAGAAGCCTCTTGGCAAACTCCAGGTGGGCTGCCATGTGCCTTTTACTAAGGAGTGGCTTCTGTCTGACCACTCTACCATACAGGCCTGATTGGTGGATTGTTGCAGAGATGGTTGTCCTTCTGGAAGGTTTTCCTCTCTCCACAGAGGAATGCTGGAGCTCTGACAGAGTGTCCATCAGGTTCTTGGTCACCTCTCAGACTAAGGCCCTTCTCCCTCGATCACTCAGTTTTGACGGGCGGCCAGCTATAGGAAGAGTCCTGGTGGATCCGAATCTCTTCCATTTACGGATGATGGAGGCCATTGTGCTCATTGGGACCTTCAAAGTGGCAGAATTATTTTTTTGCCCTTCCTCAGATTTGTGCCTCAAGACAATCTTGTCTCTGAGGTCTACAGACAATTCCTTTGACTACATGTCTGTGCTCTGACATGCACTGTCAACTTTTGGACCTTATATGTGGACAGGTATGTACCTTTCCAAATCATGTCCAGTCAAAAGAATTTACCCCAGGTGGACTCCAGTTAAGCTGAAGAAACATCTCAAGGATAATCAGTGGAAGCAGGATGCCACTGCACTACATTTTTACCTTTATTTAATCAGGTTAGTCCCATTGAGATCGAGATCTCAGGGAGACCTGGACAATTATAAGTTTCCAATTTACCTAACTTGCATGTCTTTAAATGTGGGAGGAAGCCAGAACACCCGGTGGAAACCCATGTAAACATGGGGAGAACATGCAAACTCCACACAGAAAGGCAATAGGTGGGAATCAATCCCATGACCTTCTTGCTGTGAGACAACAGTGCTAGCCACTAAGCCACCGTGCTGCCTGAGCTTCATGGCAAAGGCTGTGAATACTTATGTACGTGTGATATATATATATATATATATATATATATATATATATATATATATATGTTTGCAAAAATCTCAAAAGCTTTTTCACATTGTTATTATGGGATATTGTGTGTAGAATTTTGTGGGGGAAAAAAATTAATTTCATCCATTTTGGAATAGGGCGAGACGCTGTAGATGTTAAACAGCTACAGAGAGTGTTGCTTTCTATAGCTGGCAATCAATTCACCCCACTGAGGTTTCAAATCCCACAAAATCACAGAGACGTGGCTTTCGCTGTGAGATATATATATATATATATTATCATCATTTCATGGCTATGGAATCGGTTCTTCTAGAATAAGGCTGTAACATAAAAAATATGGAAAAAGTGCAGCACTGTGAATACTTAGTGGATGGACTGTATCTTTGAGCCTGTAATTAGAATAGAAGGATTGATCATGGCCTTTTATCTGATCCCTGAACTAATCAACAACCTGACTACAGGATCAGGATCATTCAAGATTAGAGACAGAATCAAGATAAAAGATCAAAGTTAAGACCCACCCCTTTATCTGGACTGGCCCCAAACTTTAATCACGTCTGTCTTGACCCAAGGCCTACCTCTCCACCAAATTCATTTAAAATCTCTTCATATCCTTTTTCTGATATCCTACTGACAAATGCCAACAAAAACATTGTCAATAGATGTTGTAATTTTCCAAAACATATAAGGAAACTAAGAGCAAAAAGTATTCTTGAATACAGGACAGGTGAGAGGAGACAGTTTGGTATTTTGCCCTCCAGGTGTTCTGTTATTCCTTTCACTAAATCCAGTGGGACTAATACGACTATAGACTGTAAACATAAACAATACAACATGAGAACACTGAGCGAGTGGAACAGGACCTTTGTCCACTCATTTATCATTCAAATTCAAATCAAACAAGGATGTTTGGTAAATGGAGACACCAGCCACTAAAACTTGTACTTCCTAAAATATTACACACTGAATCATCAACTGATCAGACATTCGACATTGTGTCATGTTTCAAATAAGAAGGTTCAGGCTTTGAATTACACACACACACACACACACACGTGTCTTTTACTGTTGCCTAGTGTCAGTGCCAGCACTCGGGCGTGTTTTCAATCTACATGTTCTGCTGGACAAGTTTTTCTTGAATAACGTAGTTTGACTTGAATCAACAACACATTTTTGTCTTCATCCTACCCGTGGGAAGACGTTTCTACATAAATGACAACAACGTCGACAGGTGCTGAAATGGATTTTGCATATGGTATATTTACATTATTCTGCATTGTAAAGCAGAGACCAAACAAAACCCTCATCTCAGGTGTTACACTGAAAAGATATGACACAGTTAACACACTGAGCTGTTTCTACTTTGTCTTCCTGTGACCTCTTTATCAACTCTCACATTCCCCCTGCAGAAAAACTTTTCTTTGCAAACTGACATGTACATACCTTATTTGTTGCTGTTATTTCCTAAAGACTCTGACTTTTGGAAAGGAAGTCACCCAAGCTTTCCAGTTCTTGAGAAGAATGAGTCCTCTCCTCCCTTCACACCTGTTGTCTGCACGTGACATCATCACATAGCCACGCCCATTTCTGCATTGCTGTCACTAACTGAAGGCTGTGCATTCCATTGAGGTAAATCATTAAAAATGTATTTATTTAGTCTTTTTTTTTATTTCTTTCTCACAATGTTTTGTAATTGTTCAAGATCCACAAAATTTTTGAATATATAATGTAGAAAAATTTTGTAGCATTCAAATAAAACATCATCCCATCATTTTTTATTGCCTTTATTTAAAACGTTGAAAGTAGCACATTTGAAGCAGTAATGCATTTATTTAGTGTTTTTTAAGTTCTTTCTCAGATTGTTTTGTAATTGTTCAAGATCCACAAAATGTTTGAATATATAATGTAGAACATTTTTGTAGCATTCAAATAAAACAATATCCCATCATTTTTTATTGCCTTTATTTCTAAACTTTGAAACCTTAATGCAGTAATAAGGATGTCAGAGACTTTTTTTTTTTTTTTTTTGCTTGCTTAACATACACACAAAGAACAGTTAGTAGGAACTTGGGTGCATTTTGAGTTAATATATAAGCTCAGACGCAAGTGTGTGCACACAGATAGCTGCACCAGCTATTAAAATGAACTTTGCACTCGTATCAATAAACCTTTATTGGCGTGGTATCATGCTGAAATGATGATCCTTGAGGCGAAGACAATCTCCAAAAAACGACACACCCTAAGCTTACAGAGCTGGAAAAGAAAACACATTTTTTATGTGTTTCCATTAAAGCTGCAGTGTATAGGATTTAGGAGCGATAACAGTCTAATTTCCGGCATTTTTAGGTGATAGAACATGTTAAAATAAATGCACCATCTGGTTTTCTGAATCTGTGCTACATTTAAGGCAGAAATGTAGATTTCAGACATTTTATCAACATTTTCAGTCTTATTTAAAGCTACAGTGTGTAGAATCAAAGGGCGTTTATTACTAGACATGAAATATAGCATTCATTCATAACCATCTGTTCATTAGTGTATAAATTACCTGTAGCAACAAATTAATGGTTTCATAAGCTTAGAATGGGCCCTTCATGTCTAAATGGGACTGGGGCCCTTTGTGGAGGCCGCCATGTTGGAGCGCCATGTTGATACAGTCGCCCAAAAGGGACTCTGCCTTTTGCATTTTGCAGCATGGCCAGAAGACTGAACAAAAAAAAGAAGAGGAACCAGTGGTTGCTCCACCTATAAGCTATACTGGTCACTAGGGCAGGCTAACAATTTTGAGAATAGAGCCCCACCAAAAATTTGGCAAGCCGATATAATATATATAATGAGCTACTTGTAGATAAGTCAGTATCAGCATTTGTAACGGGCAATAAATGACAAGAAAAGCCTAGATGAACTGTGGCATGATGAGTGTTAATAGTGCCCACCACTGTGGTCCACCTCTAGTCACCTGTCATATGCAACTCCCCTTTTGTCAACACACACTTGTGAAACACAGCAAACAGCTGACAGAAGACTGAGCAACATAGAAAGCATCTGTGTTCCTCATAAGTTGCTTGCTTGAAATACATAACATAGGGTTCAATTTAACGCTGTCTCTCTATAGGAAAAAACACAACAAATATAAAGTTTACATCCACGTAGCATCCTGGGGTTGCGGAATCTCTTTCGACTTGCGCGGTTATCAACCAACAGTGATGCCGGTAACGCGTTACGCGTTACTCTAATCTGACCACTTTTTTTTAGTAACGAGTAATCTAATGCGTTAATCTTTCCAAATCAGTAATCAGATTAAAGTTACTTCTCCAAGTCACTGTGCGTTACGATTATTTTTGCATTATGGGTCGATAGCAGCATTAAACTTGGTCGTTGGCACCTTAGGTAAAATAGAAAGAAATTCACAGATTCTTAGTTCATGGCTCAATACATCTTAAGAGAAACGCTGTAGAAAGACAAACACCACTAGTTTCGAACCTCAGGAAGGTAGACAACGGGCAGGCGGCAGAGAAACGGAAGCTTAGGGACCGTCTACAAAGTGCATACATGGAAAAAAAAGACACCAGAAAATGATTGCATAAATCATTGTAAAAAGGAGTGATATCACCAAATTCACTGCACACATCAGTGGGGTCCTGCTGATTATACTACAGAGCTCAGTTTGGAAAAATGCCGTTATGAAAAACTTTGCAGAATTTTTTATTTTTTAAATTTTTAATAGCATCAAAGTCACAAGATGTGGTGTCACCAGCTTCAATGCACACAACAGCCGTGTCCTGTTGATTATACTACAACACTCAGTTTGGAAAAAAGTAATTTAAAAAAAATTTGGAGAATTTTTCATTGATTATATTTTCAATAGCATCAAAGTCATAAGGTGTAGTGACACAAAATTTACTGCACACAACAGTGGTGTCCTGCTGATTATACTACAACACTCACTTTTGGAAAAAGTCATTTTAAAATTTTTGGAGAATTTTTATTGTTTAAATTTTCAATAGCATCAAAGTCATAAGGTGCGGTGTCGCCAAATTCACTGCACACAACAGTGGTGTCCTGCCGATTGTACTACAACACTCACTTTGGGAAAAAGTTATTTTAAAAAATTTTTGGAGAATTTTTTTATTGTTTAAATTTTCAATAGCATCAAAGTCATAAGGTGTGGCGTCACCAAATTTACTGCACACAACAGCCATGTCCTGTTGATTATACTACAGCACTCAGTTTAGGAAAAAGTCATTTTCAAAAATTTAGGAGAATTTTTGATTGATTTTATTTTCAATAGCATCAAAGTCAGAAGGTGTAGTGACACACAATTTACTGCACACAACAGTGGTGTCCTGCTGATTATACTACAACACTCACTTTTGAAAAAAGTCATTTTAAAAAAAAATTTGGAGAATTTTTGATTGATTTATTTTCAGTAGCATCAAAGTCATTTGGTGTAGTGTCACAAAATTCACTGCACACAACAGTGCTGTCCTGCTGATTATACTACAACACTCACTTTTGGAAAAAGTAATTTTCAAAAATTTTGGAGAATTTTTTATTGTTTAAATTTTCAATAGCATCAAAGTCATAAGGTGTAGTAACACAAAATTTACTGCAGACAACAGTGGTGTCCTGCTGATTATACTACAACACTCACTTTGGGAAAAAGCCATTTTAAAATTTTTTGGAGAATTTTTTATTGTTTAAATTTTCAATAGCATCAAAGTCATAAGGTGCAGTGACACAAAATTTACTGCACACAATAGTGGTGTCCTGCTGATTATACGATAACACTCAGTTTGGGAAAAAGTCATTTTAAAAAAATTTGGAGAATTTTTTATTGGTTAAATTTTCAATAGCATCAAAGTCATAAGGTGTAGTGGCACAAAATTTACTGCACACAACAGTGGTGTTCTGCTGATTATACTACAACACTCACTTTTGGAAAAAGTCATTTTAAAATTTTTGGAGAATTTTTATTGTTTAAATTTTCAATAGCATCAAAGTCATAAGGTGCGGTGTCGCCAAATTCACTGCACACAACAGTGGTGTCCTGCCGATTGTACTACAACACTCACTTTGGGAAAAAGTTATTTTAAAAAATTTTTGGAGAATTTTTTTATTGTTTAAATTTTCAATAGCATCAAAGTCATAAGGTGTGGCGTCACCAAATTTACTGCACACAACAGCCATGTCCTGTTGATTATACTACAGCACTCAGTTTAGGAAAAAGTCATTTTCAAAAATTTAGGAGAATTTTTGATTGATTTTATTTTCAATAGCATCAAAGTCAGAAGGTGTAGTGACACACAATTTACTGCACACAACAGTGGTGTCCTGCTGATTATACTACAACACTCACTTTTGAAAAAAGTCATTTTAAAAAAAATTTTGGAGAATTTTTGATTGATTTATTTTCAGTAGCATCAAAGTCATTTGGTGTAGTGTCACAAAATTCACTGCACACAACAGTGCTGTCCTGCTGATTATACTACAACACTCACTTTTGGAAAAAGTAATTTTCAAAAATTTTGGAGAATTTTTTATTGTTTAAATTTTCAATAGCATCAAAGTCATAAGGTGTAGTAACACAAAATTTACTGCAGACAACAGTGGTGTCCTGCTGATTATACTACAACACTCACTTTGGGAAAAAGCCATTTTAAAATTTTTTGGAGAATTTTTTATTGTTTAAATTTTCAATAGCATCAAAGTCATAAGGTGCAGTGACACAAAATTTACTGCACACAATAGTGGTGTCCTGCTGATTATACGATAACACTCAGTTTGGGAAAAAGTCATTTTAAAAAAATTTGGAGAATTTTTTATTGGTTAAATTTTCAATAGCATCAAAGTCATAAGGTGTAGTGGCACAAAATTTACTGCACACAACAGTGGTGTTCTGCTGATCATATTACAGGACTCAGTTATGAAAAAAAGTAATTTAAAAAAATTTGGGGGGATTTTTCACTATTTAAATTTTCAATAGCATCAAAGTCATAAAGTGTAGTGACACAAAATTTACTGCACACAACAGTGGTGTCCTGCTAGTTATACTACAGTACTCAGTTTGGAAAAATGTCATTGTTTAAAATTTGAGAATTTTTTTGTTGTTTAAATATAAAATGACTTTTTCCCAAAGTGAGTGTTGTAGTATAATCGGCAGGACACCACTGTTGCGTGCAGTGAATCTGGTGACACCACACCTTATGACTTTGATGCTATTGAAAATAAAAACAATCAAAAATTCTCCAAAAATTTTTTTAAATGACTTTTTCCCAAAGTGAGTGTTGTAGTATAATCAGCAGGACACCACTGTTGTGTGCAGTAAATTTTGTGTTACGACACCTTATGACATTGATGCTATTGAAAATTTAAACAGTGAAAAATTCTCCAAAATTTTTTTAAATGACTGTTTCCCAAAGTGAGTGTTGTAGTATAATCAGCAGGACACCATTGTTGTGTGCAGTAAACTTATGACTTTGATGCTATTGAAAATTTAAACAATAAAAAATTCTCCAAAATTTTTTTTTAAATGACTTTTTCCAAAAGTGAGTGTTGTAGTATAATCAGCAGGACACCACTGTTGTGTGCAGTGAATTTTGTGACACTACACCAAATGACTTTGATGCTATTGAAAATTTAAACAATAAAAAAATTCTCCAAAATTTTTGAAAATGACTTTTTCCCAAAGTGAGTGTTGTAGTATAATCAGCAGGACACCACTGTTGTGTGCAGTAAATTTTGTGTCACTCCACCTTATGATTTTGATGCTATTCATTTCATTTCATTTATTATACAGGAAAAGGGTTAAAAGCACAATTGCACATTACCCCAGGCCTGACTCAGTTAAAACTGTTTTACAGCAGGTTCCTGTTTTACATGTAAACCTACACACAAACAATCATTTCATTAAATCATGTGAAAATAAAAACAATCAAAAATTCTCCAAAATTTTTTTTAAATGACTTTTTCCCAAAGTGAGTGTTGTAGTATAATCAGCAGGACACCACTGTTGTGTGCAGTAAATTTTGTGTTACGACACCTTATGACATTGATGCTATTGAAAATTTAAACAGTGAAAAATTCTCCAAAATTTTTTTAAATGACTGTTTCCCAAAGTGAGTGTTGTAGTATAATCAGCAGGACACCACTGTTGTGTGCAGTAAATTTTGTGTCACTCCACCTTATGATTTTGATGCTATTCATTTCATTTCATTTATTATACAGGAAAAGGGTTAAAAGCACAATTGCACATTACCCCAGGCCTGACTCAGTTAAAACTGTTTTACAGCAGGTTCCTGTTTTACATGTAAACCTACACACAAACAATCATTTCATTAAATCATGTGAAAATAAAAATCAAAAATTCTCCTAAATTTTTGAAAATGACTTTTTCCCAAAGTGAGTGTTGTAGTATAATCAGCAGGACACCACTGTTGTGTGCAGTACATTTTGTGTCACTACACCTTATGACTTTGATGCTATTGAAAATTTAAACAATAAAAAATTCTCCAAAATTTTTTTTAAAATGACCTTTTCCCAAAGTGAGTGTTGTAGTATAATCAGCAGGACACCACTGTTGTGTGCAGTAAATTTTGTGTCACTGCACCTTATGACTGATGCTATTGAAAATTTAAACAATAAAAAAATTCTCCAAAATTTTTTAAAATGACTTTTTCCCAAACTGAGTGTTATCGTATAATCAGCAGGACACCACTATTGTGTGCAGTAAATTTTGTGTCACTACACCTTATGACTTTGATGCTATTGAAAATAAAAACAATCAACAATTCTCCTAAATTTTTGAAAATGACTTTTTCCTAAACTGAGTGCTGTAGTATAATCAACAGGACATGGCTGTTGTGTGCAGTAAATTTGGTGACGCCACACCTTATGACTTTGATGCTATTGAAAATTTAAACAATAAAAAAATTCTCCCAAAATTTTTTAAAATAACTTTTTCCCAAAGTGAGTGTTGTAGTACAATCGGCAGGACACCACTGTTGTGTGCAGTGAATTTGGCGACACCGCACCTTATGACTTTGATGCGATTGAAAATTTAAACAATAAAAATTCTCCAAAAATTTTAAAATGACTTTTTCCAAAAGTGAGTGTTGTAGTATAATCAGCAGGACACCACTGTTGTGTGCAGTAAATTTTGTGTCACTACACCTTATGACTTTGATGCTATTGAAAATATAATCAATGAAAAATTCTCCAAATTTTTTTAAAATGACTTTTTTCCAAACTGATGTTGTAGTATAATCAACAGGACACGGCTGTTGTGTGCAGTGAATTTGGTGACACCACATCTTGTGACTTTGATGCTATTAAAATTTTAAAAAATAAAAAATTCTGCAAAGTTTTTCATAACGGCATTTTTCCAAACTGAGCTCTGTAGTATAATCAGCAGGACCCCACTGATGTGTGCAGTGAATTTGGTGATATCACTCCTTTTTACAATGATTTATGCAATAATTTTCCGGTGTCTTTTTTTTTCCATGTATGCACTTTGTAGACGGTCCCTAAGCTTCCGCCGCCTGCCCGTTCAGATCAGTGTTATTTTTTTCAGCTCAGAGGACGGCTCATATGGATAAAAATAAGGTTGTAGCTCGTTGTCTACCTTCCTGAGGTTAGAAAATAGTGGTGTTTGTCTTTCTACAACGTTTCTCTTAAGATCTATTGAGCCGTGAACTTTGAATCTGTGAATATCTTTCTAACTTTACCTAAGTCCGTGGGCAGGAGGTTGGGGTTCGACTGAACTACACACTTTAAGCGAGCTGTGAGCTTTTCATCCGCGTTTTTCTGCAACAGCTACGACTCGTCCTCATCACTTAAAGCACAGTGACAACAGCACACCTGCACTGAGCTTTACAAAGACATTTTTATGCTTTTTTTTCTCCGAGCCGCTCCGTATCTGCTCGTTAAAAACAGCTGATCCTCCGCGATGCGTCAACAACTAACACTATTTTCCACAGAAATGCACCTAAACTCTCTTTCTGAGGACCACATGATGTGAAAACGCAATAAAACTTTCTTACCTGCAAATCTGGTCATGTTTTCTGCATAAATAAATGTTATCCATTCTTTGTGCTCAGACGCCAAAGCAGGGGCGAATCTAGATGGAATGGGGGCGTGGGGGAGGGATGTGCCCCCCCACAACACGCCTAGATTAAAGGTCCAGTTTCGAAGCCTTTTTTTTTTTTTTTTTTACTACAACTACTAATACTTCTTAAAATAATAATAATTTTGACAAGTAAAATGTTTAGAGAGAATTTAAATGTTAGAAAAATGTTAGAAAGAATTTAATAGTTATATTTATGAACAATGTAGGTTAGAAATTGCAAGTTTTACTGTTACAGTGCTGTCAACAGTTAAATATGAGGTCAAGAAAGAGGTCTTTATTTTACTTTTTATAAAACAAGTATTTATTTTCATTGAAGCCAAGAAAGGGTGACTATAAAGTGAGTTTTGGCAAAACAAGTATCATTGTCATGTTGAGATGGCAGAGGGTTGTTGTCGGCAGCTGGGGAAAGTAACTAAAAAAGTAACTAGTAATCTAACTTAGTTACTTTTCCAATTGAGTAATCAGTAAAGTAACTAAGTTACTTTTTCAAGGAGTAATCAGTAATCAGTAATTGGATTACTTTTTCAAAGTAACTGTGGCAACACTGTCAACAAAGTACTGTTAAATAGAGGTGTGTGTGGGGTGAACGGCATGTGAAGTCCATAGGTATGGATTCTGTTCAGAGCAGACTTTTATATTTATTTATTTAACCAGGTTAGTCCCATTGAGACTGAGGCCTCTTTTGCAAGGGAGACCTGGACAGATATAAAGTTTCCAATTCACCTAACCTGCATGTCTTTAAATGTGGGAGGAAATTGGAGCACCTGGAGGAAACCCACTCAAACACGTGGAGAACATACAAACCCCACACAAAAAGGCCACAGGGAATCAAACCCATGACCTTCTTGCTGTGAGGCAACAGTGTTAACCATCATTGCAAGAGTATCACGCAGAGCTTTTAAAACTCTGTTATGTGTTTTTGAGGGAAAAAAGAATATCGGTCATTATATAGGCATACCTGATTTTAGAATCATCAAATATCAAGATTGGCATCGGTCTTGTATTGTTCGAGCTCTATTTGAGAACCCTCATTTTCATTAAATGGAGGATCATACATACTACTTACCACAAGAAAAGGCAAAGAAGCATGAATCCATGTCATCAAAGAAGTGGAAATGTGAAGGGAAACTACCATGACTGTTGATGGAAAAATGCAATTTGTAACGTCACCACTAGATGGCACTAAATTCTACACACTGTAGCTTTAAGGCTTGGATTGGAAATCCACATTAAAACAGAAATGTTAATGTGCAGACATTTGATGTGTACATGCGGCGTTATAGTATCACACAGAAAAATTTCTTTTCTCGAAATGGGTTTTCTGAGGATGGCACTGGTGTCACTAGAGGGTCTTCTTTGGCGTGAGCTTCACAGTAGGACATCAACTCAGCTGCTGCCTTAGATACCTGTTCAAAAAAGATTGATTGTTTTTGAGTTTGGCATATCAGGGGAGCATAAAAAAACACAGGACACTCAGAGGGCAACACCTGCACCTTATGGTGGATCCGGAAAGTATTCACAGTGCTTCACTTTTTGGCTAGAGGCTGTAATTGCTGCCAAAGGTGCAATGGCAAATTATAGCGCAAATTGTGTGAGTACTTACGTACATGTGATATCTTAGCTTTTTATTTTTAATAAATTTGCTAAAATTAAAAAAAAAAACTTTTTTACATGTTGTTATTATGGGGTGCTGTGAGTAGAATGTTAAGGGGGTAATAAAAGAATTTACTCCATTTTGGAATAAGGCTGTAATATAACAAAATATGGAAAAAGTGCTGTGAATACTTTGTGGATGCACTGTACGACATTTGATCAATTCAGTCCAAAACTGAACCACTTTATCCTGGACAGACACAACACTTCACCCATTTTTAAACTCCAAACTGTTTAACACTTGTGACTTTGACCATTCCATTTGTGACCATTCATGATCATTCAGGATCAACGGATCATGTGTCCAAGACAAAGGGGGAACTATGACTTCATATTACTGTTTCATTATAAAATAGGTATATCTTCAACCAATTAATCAGAATAGCAATTCTAAACATCCACCTTGGCGCATTACTTTGACTTTTAACACATTTGTCTCTAAATTAAATCACTTTGTCCTTGGCTATAGTTCAGTCATTTCAAGTGTCGTCCAAAATGTATTAAATCCCGCACCTGCATGGCTGAGAGCATATGCATATACAGTAGTGTTCAGAATAATAGTAGTGCTATGTGACTAAAAAGATTAATCCAGGTTTTGAGTATATTTCTTATTGTTACATGGGAAACAAGGTACCAGTAGATTCAGTAGATTCGCACAAATCCAACAAGGCCAAGCATTCATGATATGCACACTCTTAAGGCCCTATGAAATTGGGCTATTAGTAAAAAAAAGTAGAAAAGAGGGTGTTCACAATAATAGTAGTATAACATTCAGTCAGTGAGTTCATCAATTTTGTGGAACAAACAGGTGTGAATCAGGTGTCCCCTATGTAAGGATGAAGCCAGCACCTGTTGAACATGCTTTTCTCTTTGAAAGCCTGAGGAAAATGGGACGTTCAAGACATTGTTCAGAAGAACAGCGTAGTTTGATTAAAAAGTTGATTGGAGAGGGGAAAACTTATACGCAGGTGCAAAAAATTATAGGCTCTTCATCTACAATGATCTCCAATGCTTTAAAATGGACAAAAAAAAAAAAAAAAACAGAGACGTGTGGAAGAAAATGGAAAACAACCATCAAAATGGATAGAAGAATAACAAGAAGGCAAAGGCTCACCCATTGATCAGCTCCAGGATGATCAAAGACAGTCTGGAGTTACCTGTAAGTGCTGTGACAGTTAGAAGACGCCTGTGTGAAGCTAATTTATTTGCAAGAATCCCTCGCAAAGTCCCTCTGTTAAATAAAAGATGTGCAGAAGAGGTTACAATTTGCCAAAGAACACATCAACTGGGCTAAAGAGAAATGGAGGAATATTTTGTGGACTGATGAGAGTAAAATTGTTCTTTTTGGGTCCAAGGGCCACAGACAGTTTGTGAGACGACCCCCAAACTCTGAATTCAAGCCACAGTTCACAGTGAAGACAGTGAAGCATGGTGGTGCAAGCATCATGATATGGGCATGTTTCTCCTGCTATGGTGTTGGGCCTATATATCACATACCAGGTATCATGCATCAGTTTGGATATGTCAAAATACTTGAAGAGGTCATGTTGCCTTATGCTGAAGAGGACATGCCCTTGAAATGGGTGTTTCAACAAGACAATGACCCAAAGCACACTAGTACACGAGCAAAATTTTGGTTCCAAACCAACAAAATTAATGCCTCGCAGATGTGAAGAAATCATGAAAAACTGTGGTTATACAACTAAATACTAGTTTAGTGATTCATAGGATTGCTAAAAAAGCAGTTTGAACATAATAGTTTTGAGTTTGTAGCGTCAACAGCAGATGCTACTATTATTGTGAACACCCCCTTTTCTACTATTTTTTTACTAATAGCCCAATTTCATAGCCTTAAGAGTGTGCATATCATGAATGCTTGGTCTTGTTGGATTTGTGAGAATCTACTGAATCTACTGGTACCTTGTTTCCCATGTGACAATAAGAAATGTACTCAAAACCTGGATTAATCTTTTTAGTCACATAGCACTACTATTATTCTGAACACTACTGTAGGTTTAGCTTACCTTTTAACAATTATTACAAGAAATTTGTTTTGCTTCCTAAATGTGGTGTATTTCCCCTTGAAACATTGGCTCCCCCTTCCTCCCCAGTCTGTGGGACCTCCTGCACAGGAGGCGGACATGCACAATAGAATGGGGCAGGAAGACAAAGAACATATTCTATAAAGAGCAGGAAACCCAGGAAACCAGCATTAAAAAGGACAAAGCATCCAAAATTCACAATTCACCATACAATTTACAATTCCTGGATTTATATTGGTGTGGTCTGTATTGTTGTTGTTGTTGTTGACTTGTTGTTTTTGTCAGCACAGATTAAAAGAAAACAATTTATGTTAGGAGTTCTCATGTAATTTATTAACAGATGGATCAATCAAAAGAGCAGCTTTGTTTTGCCTATGTAATAGCCCATTGATGTGTCTGCCATCTGCTGACAAAATATGCAATATATTGAGAAAATAAAACCAGAATTAAATAATAGATAGAATGTGTGTCTGGGGATGGTGTCAAAACTTTTCATCTTGTACTGCAAATTATTAATTTCAAACTCATTTGTTTTGAAAACTGTTTTGAATATTGGCAAAGACTCTGTATCAAAAGGAAGACATCATGAGCTGTGTGAAATTAGGCTTCAATAAATCACCAACCAATTCAAAACAATTGCCTCAGAATGCATCAATTTGATCTGCACCATCTGGTGAAGTGGCTGAACTACGATGGCACTACAGCCATTTAGCTTCCACACTCTAGTGTTTTTTCCTTGTAGTTAAAAAAATAAATAAATAAAATAAAGCAAAACCTATTTAATCTAACTATCCAATCCAGCCAAAATTCACCAAAAATAAAAATACCTAAAATATATATTTTATGCTCAACAAAAATATAAACGCAACACTTTTGGTTTTGCTCCCATTTTGTATTAGATGAACTCAAAGATCTAAAACTTTTTCCACATACACAATATCACCATTTCCCTCAAATATTGTTCACAAACCAGTCTAAATCTGTGATAGTGAGCACTTCTCCTTTGCTGAGATAATCCATCCCACCTCACAGGTGTGCCATATCAAGATGCTGATTAGACACCATGATTAGTGCACAGGTGTGCCTTAGACTGCCCACAATAAAAGGCCACTCTGAAAGGTGCAGTTTTGTTTTATTTGGGGGGGGATACCAGTCAGTATCTGGTGTGACCACCATTTGCCTCATGCAGTGCAACACATCTCCTTCGCATAGAGTTGATCAGGTTGTCAATTGTGGCCTGTGGAATGTTGCTCTACTCCTCTTCAATGGCTGTGCGAAGTTGCTGGATATTGGCAGGAACTGGTATACACTGTTGTATACGCTGGTCCAGAGCATCCCAAACATGCTCAATGGGTGACATGTCTGGTGAGTATGCCGGCCATGCAAGAACTGGGACATTTTCAGCTTCCAAGAATTGTGTACAGATCCTTGCAACATGGGGCCGTGCATTATCCTGTTGCAACACGAGGTGATGTTCTTGGATGTATGGCACAACAATGGGCCTCAGGATCTCCTCACGGTATCTCTGTGCATTCAAAATGCCATCAATAAAATGCACCTGTGTTCTTCGTCCATAACAGACGCCTGCCCATACCATAACCCCACCGCCACCATGGGCCACTCGATCCACAACATTGACATCAGAAAACCGCTCACCCACACGACGCCACACACGCTGTCTGCCATCTGCCCTGAACAGTGTGAACCGGGATTCATTCGTGAAGAGAACACCTCTCCAATGTGCCAAACGCCAGCGAATGTGAGCATTTGCCCACTCAAGTCGGTCACGACGACGAACTGGAGTCAGGTCGAGACCCCGATGAGGACGACGAGCATGCAAATGAGCTTCCCCGAGATTGTTTCTGACAGTTTGTGCAGAAATTCTTTGGTTATGCAAACCGATTGTTTCAGCAGCTGTCCGAGTGGCTGGTCTCAGACGATCTTGGAGGTGAACATGCTGGATGTGGAGGTCCTGGGCTGGTGTGGTTACACGTGGTCTGCGGTTGTGAGGCTGGTTGGATGTACTGCCAAATTCTCTGAAACACCTTTGGAGACGGCTTATGGTAGAGAAATGAACATTCAATACACGAGCAACAGCTCTGGTTGACATTCCTGCTGTCAGCATGCCAATTGCACGCTCCTTCAAATCTTGCGACATCTGTGGCATTGTGCTGTGTGATAAAACTGCACCTTTCAGAGTGGCCTTTTATTGTGGGCAGTCTAAGGCACACCTGTGCACTAATCATGGTGTCTAATGAGCATCTTGATATGGCACACCTGTGAGGTGGGATGGATCATCTCAGCAAAGGAGAAGTGCTCACTATCACAGATTTAGACTTGTTTGTGAACAATATTTGAGGGAAATGGTGATATTGTGTATGTGGAAAAAGTTTTAGATCTTTGAGTTCATCTCATACAAAATGGGAGCAAAACCAAAAGTGTTGCGTTTATATTTTTGTTGAGTGTAGTAAGTTTATTAAATTAATGAAGTAGGCCAACATAGTGACTTCGTGGTTAGTACTGTTGCCTCACAGCGAGAAGGTCCTGAGATGGCTTCCTGTGGAGTTTGCATGTTCTCCCTGTGTTTGTGTGGGGTTCCCTTTGAGTGCATTGGCTTCCTTCCACTTCCAAGGACACAACGTTAGCATGAGCTGAGTGCCTCCATTGTGAAAAACAGGATTTAAACATACTTAAACAAATACATACTTGTGTAAGGTGAGGACCTGAGTGAAGGGGAGCACCTGAAGATAATGATTCACAATAGATTTAATCGTTAGAGAGCTGCTAGTGTCACATAACATGGTGCTAACATTACCGTGAAAACTCACTAGCATCACATATCGCAATGCTAACAGTATAACATTAGTATGAAAACTCGCTAGCATCGCATAACACAGTGCTAACAGGCTAACATTAGCATAAAAACTCACTAGCATAGGGTGACCAATTGTCCTGTTTTCCCAGGACATGTCCTGTTTTCACGTCCTGCCCTGGCCATCCTGGGTTTTTTCTTTGTTTTAGAATGTGATGAAAATGTCCTGGCTGTCATTGTTTTTCATCTTCGAGCATTGTTGAGTAAACTTCAAGTATCATTTGAGTGTCTCATTGTCGGGCCGAGTGTCCTCCTTTTTGGTCATCAAAATATGGTCACCCTATGCTAGCATCGCATAACACAATGCTAACAGGCTAACATTACAATGAAAACTCACTAGCATTACATAATACAATGCTAACAGGCTAACATTAGCATAGAAATTCACTAGCATCGCATAACACAATGCTAACAGGCTAACATTAGCATGAAAATTCACTAGCATCGCATAACACAATGCTAACAGGCTAACATTAGCATGAAAATTCACTAGCATCGCATAACACAATGCTAACAGGCTAACATTAGCATGAAAATTCACTAGCATCACATAACACAATGCTAACAGGCTAACATGAGCATGAAAACTCATTAGCATATAGGCTGACCAAACGTCTTGTTTTCCCAGGACATGTCCTGTTTTCACATCCCGCCCTGGCCATCCTGTTTTTTAGAATGTTATGAAAATGTCCTGGTTTTCATTTTTTTAAAGTCTTCGAGCATCTTTGAGTATACTTCAAGTATCATTTGAGTGTCTCATTGCCGGGCTGAGTGTCCTGGTTTTCGGTCATCAAAATATGGTCACCCTATGCTAGCATCGCATAACACAATGCTAACAGGCTAACATTACAATGAAAACTCACTAGCATTACATAACACAATGCTAACAGGCTAACATTACAATGAAAACTCACTAGCATTACATAACACAATGCTAACAGGCTAACATTACAATGAAAACTCACTAGCATTACATAACACAATTCTAACAGGCTAACATTAGCATGCAAACTTGCTAGCGTCACATAACATGATGCTGATCAGCTAACGTTAGAATGAGCTAAGTGCGTCTATTGTGAGCAACAGAATTTATAATGTGTTTTTAACAACTTACTCTAAGACTTCTGCTTGGAAAAACCTTACAGCACGTCAGGTAATTTTACATGTTGCCTGAAAAAAATAGTGTTTTTTTTTTTTTCTTTTTTTTTTGCCAGACAGAATAATCAACAAACTAACTCATATTTCGCAGATACACAGATCTGGACCTTATGATCACATTTGAATCCCAAAGCAATGGCTGCAAAATGTTTATTTCATGACTCACCATCATCCTTTCTATGTTGACCTCCAGTTTCAGCTGTTCTACTGTCTTTCGTGCATCCGCAATCTTTGCCATGTTGTTCGACATCATGCACCTTCCAGCTTATTTCAGTCAGCCTGCTGCAAAGTATCAAATGTCAAAAAGTTATCATTCCACTGCAAATAAGACTCCAATCAGATCAACTAACTGTGAGTAAATCAGTGTGTAGTTGTTGAAGGTGTGAGTGCCGTGGTTGGAGTCAGTTTCAATTTGCTTGTTAGTTCTGGGTCTCAGCTGCAGGCAGCACAGGGACAAGCTCAAAGGAAGACGGCAGCTCTCCCCAGGGTGCCACGTACACCTCACTTAACCTGTTGTTTCAGTTATCTTTACACACTCTTTTGTCCTCTTTTATACATTTATTAAACACTGCAACATGTAGAAGGCGTTGCCCACACGAATGAAAAGCATCACCAAGCAACAGAAATAACTCAATCATGCTTATTCTGCATTTATTTGTTCAATATTTTCAACACGATTGTTTAAACGTAATTATATATATAATACCAGTAAACGTTACTGCTGAAAAAGCACAAGTGCAACTGCCATTCCTGTGCATATGTGCAAAATTAGAGTTAGTCTGCAGATGTAACCTGTCACATCGTACAGCGATACTCACCACAAGATCAACAGAAACTGCAGGAAGGAACATCCGTTTGTATTTCGACAGTGACCGCTGCACCAATTTACGACAACAAATGAAGTGAGGTTAATGTCAAAGATGTGGAGGAGGGCTTCAGGAGGTTAACTCCTCACATCATTAGCTGTGGTTCTACCCCCAGGATGAGTTCAGCACACGAAGGCAACATGTGGCGTGACCTTCATCCTGTCACTCACTTACCTTCAATAATACAAAAGCTTGCTTTGGATCATTAAACGCTGCATTGTTTGAAGACGAATTGAGTGAACTCATTAAGAGGATACAACATTTTGTCAAAACGTACAGATTAATTTCATGCCGCCATTGTCAGAATGGTTTCTGCCTGTACTGTAGCTTTCCCGGCAACACCCAGGAGCGTTACATTATCCTGTAATAAGCAAGCCCTCGAGGGGATTGAGCTGTTTATCACGGCTTTAATTAATTTGCCTGTTTTCCATGCATTCTTAGCTTTCATGTGTTCGAGAAATCATTAGATCAGATCATTTTACGATACCTGCAAGGGGTCTGACTATGACAACTTTATTATTTGATGCAACTGTAGATGAATGTCAAATCAAGCAGTGCTGCTTTGGAAATGACAATAAATAAATAAATTCTCATTTCAAATTAAATGTAACTCCAAAGCCACACATATTAGAGCAGCAGATAACTGAAACAATCATTCAAGGCACCAAATCTGGCACAAATACTCCTTAGACAGAACACTTTTGAAAAACAAACTGCACTTGAATTTTCAATAGGCAACCAGGTAGGGGTTAATTGAAGAATTACACAGGGGTCAAAATTTAAAAATGCTCCAATCAAATTGAATACTACACCACATTACTTGTCTGATCATAAACATTCCAAAAAGGTATCATTTGGACAATCTGTGACTGAACGTTATGGAGTTATGGGGTAAAAATAACAAGAATGGTGACAGAGGCCAATTTCAGTTTGTGCAGGTGTCAAAAGTTAAGGTTGCTCCAATTTTGGTAAAACAATTATGCAAATTATTGGTTGTGCTAATAGGATTAATAAATGGACTAGTTTTGACAGTGGTGAATGCTTGGTCTCCAAAGTAATGGTCAAAAAAAGTCGACATCCATTGGATTGTAAGACATGTGACATATGTTACCCTGTAATGTGATAACTAAACATGATGCATGGTCCAAACTATTCCTTTTTAAAATGCTATTAACTCAGCCAATAATTTACACACTTTTTTTTTTTTTTTTTTTTTTTTTTTTACCAAAATTGGAGCAACATTGAAAATAAGATGCTTAAACAAATACATACTTGTGTTGGCTGAGGACCTAATTGAAGGTCCTTTCTTTCATGGCTAAATTCATACAAAATCCTTTCCTCTCGGTTGTGTGTCAGTATGATCATGTTGTTTGATGAAAAATGATATCTCTCTCTCACTCACTGACAGCCACACCTGCTCCTAATCCATCATCAATACAGCATCTGCCAACCATCCAGCACGTGGCAGACATGTTGATGTGATATTTCATAGGCAAAACAAAGTGGTGATTTACAAGATGATGGCATTTGTTCTATCTATCTATCTATCTATCTATCTATCTATCTATCTATCTATCTATCTATCTATCTATCTATCTATCTATCTATCTATCTATCTATCTATCTATCTATCTATCTATCTATCTATCTATCTATCTATCTATCTATCTATCTATCTATCTATCTATCTATCTATCTATCTATCTATCTATCTATCTATCTATCTATCTATCTATCTATCCTAAAGTTTAAGAATAAAAATAATAATTAATTCCATTTCAGTTTAACACTACTCTTGATAATTTTACATTGCTGTAGAAAACAGACATTTGGTGACCATCATCAAAGTGTGCTTTCCAACATATTGTTTTCTTAAGACAAATATTTTCCCCCAAAATAGCTGGAGGACAACTGAGTTCTTGTCAAAAGCTGAAGTATGTCAAATGGTAAATGGACTGCATTTTATATAACACTTTTTCATCTGCATCAGACACCCCATCATCGAAATATTCACATCAGACTGCCAGTCTCTTGTATAGTGCTGACACACAACAGCAGGGGGCAAAGGGGCAGGGTAATAAACTTAAATGTCAAAGTCCTCATTAGTATTTGCTCTCCTGTAATAAATCAATCCCTGGAAGGTATAGAACCATTAATACGAGAAGTCCTGGAATGTAGTGGTCCACAGAATGCTCAGATTGGGGCAGGGGGGGAGGTGGGGCTTGGGGGTATTGGTGCTTGAAAAGAGCCTGGAAGCTTTAAATACAGTTGTACGCAAAAGTTTGGGCACCCTTGATAATTTTCATGATTTTCCTTTATAAATCATTGGTTGTCTGGATCAGAAATTTCAGTTAAATATATCATATAGCAGACAAACACAGTGATATTTGAGAAGTGAAATGAAGTTTATAGGATTTACAGAAAATGTGCAATAATTATTTAAATAAAAAAAACCTAACCTATAAATAAACCTAACTGGCTCTGTCACAAGCTCTCGTCAGGTCCGCTGTTTGCATGGCTGCTATTTTTTTTTTATCAATATATCTGCTTTCATAACTGTTGGTTCAGATATCACAAGTGCACACATACACATTCCTGGTGCCACCTAAAGACCTAACTTTGAAGACATGCCTATTACATGACAAAAATCCAGTGTTTTTTCCTCTATTACAAAGTTTGACCCTTTGAAAGTCTAAATGCATGAGTGTTGTGCAGCACATCTCGAGTGTGCAAAGTTGACACGGGGTGCTTTGAGTAGCCTAAATACAACCCCAATTCCAATGAAGTTGGGACATTGTGTGAAATGTAAATAAAAAGAGAATACAATGATTTGCAAATCCTCTTCAACCTATATTCAATTGAATACACCACAAAGACAAGATATTTAATGTTCAAGGTGATAGACTTTATTGTTTTTGTGCAAACATTTGCTCATTTTGAAATGGATGCCTGCAACACGTTTCAAAAAAGCTGGAACAGTGGTATGTTAACCACTGTGTTACATCACCTTTGCTTCTAACAACACTCAATAAGCATTTGGGAACTGAGGACCTTTATTGCTGACAAACACAGAAAATCCTGGTGAAAACAACAAAATAATAAAATAAATAATACATAGCTTGCTCACGGCACATAATAGTTCACTGACTCAGTCAAGTAAGAAACAAAGATCCCGAAAGTCTATAGCACTCAGCAGGCTTTAGACATGATCCTGAACCAAGTCAACCCTTGTGACTCCGATGGAGAAGATAGATAGATAGATAGATAGATAGATAGATAGATAGATAGATAGATAGATAGATAGATAGATAGATAGATAGATAGATAGATAGATAGATAGATAGATAGATTTTATTGTCAAGTGCAACAAAGTTACAAGTGCAACAAAATTATCTTCACATCCAATCACCTCAGACAAAAATACAGTAATTAATCCACAATTATTACTAGTTAAATGTAATAATGGCACACATTACAATTAAAACAACCATACATATACATTTGATTGTTTATGTACGCTAAACTTTAAGACAGTCCATCCTCGGAATTGAGGCAATGTGAGTGTGGGGTGGCTGCAGCAGTATCCTGTGCAGCCGTGAGTTCAGGGGGAAACAGAAAGCTGTAGCAGCTGAACTGCACTGCCTCTTGGAGGGGGAAAGGAGTGGCAGTGTGGAGGCCGGGGTAGTGGGAGGTGGACAGAAACATGGAGGGGGAGGGCATGTGTCCATGTGTGCAGGTGACTCATATCAGTCTCTGTCCATGTATGCATGAAAGTCTGGAGTTGCCTTGAAAACAGCAGGGTGTAGGGGAGGGCAGATAGATAAAAGGAGAGCCGAATACTTCACCAAGGCCGTTGAGATCCTTCTGGAGGAAAAACATTTTGACCTTCGGTAACTGAAGACACAGCCCTTCAGCCGAGTTCAGACTCTGAAATTTCTTCTGGTAAGATTTCCTAAACATCCTATTTCCATTTGCTGATTATGGCAGTTGTGTTTTAGGAAAAGATGAAAACAATCTTAAATCGATACAGAGGAGGCATACTTGAGATGTTTTGGAGTTATAATTCAAATGATATCTTTGTGTAGATTTGTAACTTCAGTTGAGGTTTTCCTTGCTCACATCATTTGGATATTTCATTCTCACATCTCAAAAATATGATCACCCTACAAATGAGGAGACTTCACCAACACCAGCAAAGAGAGGTCAACAGGAGACACACACTGAGCCAACTGAGGAGGCAAAAGACTGCACAGTGTGGTGTGTAGAACAGGTCAGAAAGCCTCTCCATCACAGCCCAATTAAATCTTATGCTGCAGATGGAGAGCCAACTGCTTTGGTCAGAAGAACGGTGTCGAGTCACTTACAGAATTTCCTCTGTTTACATGTACACCAGGGGTGCTCACACTTTTTCAGCATGCGAGCTACTTATAAAATGACCAAGTCAAAATGATCTACCCCACTACAAAAATGCAAAACATATAATTATTTTCAAATGTATTGAGGATTCTTTGTATGTACAGTGTATGTTGATGTACCTTGCATAACCGAATGAGCCAATATTGCAGAACACACATAAAACTATTAACATTTTTTTGTAATTACCTGAGTTTACTTTGATGACTTGCACTGAATTGAATCAGCCAGGGATGCGTAGTCCGGACAGTAGCTGCTGACAGCCAGCCTCAAGCACACTTCCAAATGTTCATCAGTCATGGTGGAACGGTATTTGGACTTAATGATCTTCATGTAGGAAAAGGCTGACTCTCATAAATAAGTGGAGCCGAATAATGCAGTCAAGGAGGTAACACATTTCCTCATGTTGGGGTACTTTTCCTCTGTGATTAAGTTCCAGAACTGTCCATGAGCTCTCGACTTCAGCTCAATGTCGGTTTTTAGCGCCAAAATCTCATTTTCCATGCTGGGAAGGTGTCGTGACACGGACCCACAACAGGGGGCGTTAATGAACGGACAATGGATAAGCCAAAAAGCAACAATTTAATGTTGTGAAGCGCACAACGAAGTACAGACAATAACAATATTGCAGAATGTCAATCATACACAAGGTGGCGTGTGGCAGGCTCGAAGATAGAAGACGTCTGGTGATAGAAGAGCCGGAACCCACACAGCTTACACCACCAACGGATCTGAAGAACACCGGAGCCGCCAAGCCCTGCGCCCCAGGTGGCCACTGTCTTCAGCAGTCAGATCCAGTACTGCTGGCAGAGAACAGAAACAGTTTGATGAGTGTGAGTACGCACACTCAGTAATCCCACAGTTTGTGTTCAGTTAGGAGGGAGAACCTCCACCTCCGATAACACACTCGGACAGCTCCTGAGACAACCACTTATCTGGGTGGGGTGGGAGGCGAAGCCGTCGCAGTCCACACCAAACGCCAACACAGCAGACAAGGAATCCGTCACAGGAAAACGGCTGCAAAAGAGATCAGACTATTGTTCGGTTTAGATTCAGCAGAGAATTACCTGTATGGTAGATGATTTCTCGGCGAGGAGGTGGAGTTGCAGTCCGGCCTTTATGGTGATGGTGATGGGTTGAATGAGTGACAGCTGGTGCTGATGAAGAGCGACAGCTGTCACTCCCAGTGGCTCCGGCGCCCTCTCGTGCTTGAAGCCTGCACTCCAAGCAGGGCGCCATCTGGTGGTGGTGGGCCAGCAGTACCTCCTCTTCAGCGGCCCACACAACATTCCACTCCAGAAGAGTTCACATGAAACAGTGCTGCAATGTTTGATGCGAGTGAATCAACCTCAACATCTTCCTGAAAAGGATAGCACATGAATGTAGCGACTGTTGATGAGACAGTTATGAAGTTTTTTTTGTTAATTGTTTTTTAATTTGTGACTGTAGCATGGCCCAAGCAGAGGGTCACCCCTTTGAGTCTGGTCTGCTTGAGGTTTCTTCCTCAGAGGGAGTTTTTCCTCATCACTGTTGTTCTGGGGGTTGGTAAAGTTAGATCTTACTTGTGTGAAGCTCCTTGAGGCGACCTTGTTGTGATTTGGCGCTATATAAATGAAAAGAAATTGAATAGAGATGTGGCAACATGGTGGCTTAGTGGTTAGCACTGCTGCTTCACAGCAAGAAGGTCATGGGATTGACACAACGTGTGGCCTTTCTGTGTGGAGTTTGCATGTTCTCCCCATGTTTGCGTGGGTTCTCTCTGGGTGCTCCGGCTTCCTCCCACATCCAAAGACATGCAACTTATAGGTGGATTGGAAACATTAAATTGTCCGTGCGGGTGTGAATGCGTTTGTTTGTCTATATGTGGCCCTGTAACAAGCTGGCGTCCTATTTAGGGTGTACCCCGCCTCACGCCCTATGACTGCTGGGATAGGGTCCAGCCCCCCTCAATCCAATCCTGGATAAGCATATGTGTGTGTGTGTGTGTGTGTTTTAGAGATGTTTTCAGTGAGTTTAAATGGGACAATATTAAACTGTAATATCAAGCCTGAATTATTTGACACTGCATTCAGTTTTTGAGAGCATAGTAAGTCCCTTCAGCTGCACCCTTGTTTTCACTCGGGTTGCCACAGCAGATCCAAGGTGGGTCTGCATGTTGACTTGGCACATGTTTTACACCAGATGCCCTTCCTGACACAACTCCATATTACATGGAGAAATGTGGCGAACCTTCTGCACTGAAATCAAGTGCACTAACCATGTGAGCACCATCTCTAGCTATAATGTCATAAAAAGTGAAATAAAATGTGCAAAAGCCAAAGCCAAAGTTTTGCATGCCGTGTATAATTCATTTGAGATTTTCCTGCAGTTTGTCTACCCTGAACTAGTGCGGTATGGCACGTACTCCTGTAGGATTTTCATACTAAAATTGATTTTGTTGCTGTTTGGTTTTCAATAGGGCCTAGACTATCAGAAAATGACAGGCCTTAAATTTTCAGACTCCTGCTTCTCTTCCACAAGGAGGCAAAGTTAGTACAGGGGTAAATTGAAAATCAAGTAATTACATTAAAATATACACCAATATATCCGTCTTGTTGAGAGGATTAGAATAAGGTATAGTTTGTCTAGGTTCTGACCAATAGTTAACCAGGTATAGAGCTTTAAATGTTCAAGGTCATCCTTGGGTAAAGGCTCAGATTGTTATTGAAAGTGGTGTCAAATGATTCCTCTTGTCATAGTGAAGCAGAAAATGCATTTTAACTGATTGGGTGATAGCACCATTTGCAACATCCAGGGAAAGTCTTGGTGACACCCATAGACCATGTAGACTGATACATTTTGCCCTTTAATAATCCAACCAAATGCCACACACTGTAAAATAGTACATTTTTGGATCATATGAGACAATATGAACTACTTGTCACCAGTTTCAGCAAAATCTGAGCATTGGGTAATTTTTTATCCCAGGATGACCTTGAACCATTATGGGGCTATACCGCTTTAACTAACGGTTGGAACCTGGGGAAATATATATATTTTCCCAATCCTTATATGAAGACAAACACGTTAGCGATATTAAAACACAATTTGACTCGATTTCAAATTTACCCCTGTACTAACATTTTCCCTCCTTGAAGAAGGGGGCAGCAGTCTGAAAATTTTAACCCCATCATTTTCTGACAGTCTGGTCCCTATTGAATTCACAACAGCAAGAAAATCAATTTGAGCACAAAAATCCTACAGGAACTGTTTCACTGACATACCATACCACACTAAATAGTCCAGTCAGTCACAAACCAGTTTTTCTAGTCTCCTGCCCACATAATGATGAAGCCACAACAGTCGGCTCTGTCAGTTCTTATGTTACTTGTGAAACGTGGAGACCATCTGAGGTTCCACTTTGCTATGTTTATTGCTAGCTGCAGGTTTATACATCTGGCTTCCGCAAATATTCTAAAATAAATCTGACACTGGAAATTACAGTGTACACCAGTTTGAACAGGTTTACAGGTTTGAACACACTTTGGAAAGTGTGTCCAAAGCTTTGACTGGTAGTGTGTGTCTGCTACAGTAAATCAGTCTTACCTGTACAATCATGTATGGAAAGCCATACCTTAATAAAACAAATAAATATATACATTTTACATTAGAAATGTCTTTCCCAGTAGTATTTTTACTCAAGGCCATCAAATATGGCCATCGGGTATTGTGAAGGCTTTGCGTCCTTCTGTCCATCCATCTGTCTGTGCTTAGCATATTATTGCTATTACTGCCACAGTCTTCAAATTGGGACAAAGACCTTGCACAAGTTCAAAGATTGCTAACCTTAATATATTTTAAGAGGCATTTTAAGAGGTTAAAATGTCACATTCTGTTTCAATCTGTTCTGTTTTGCTTTGTTTTTGAGTGATGGGGGTTGACAGCAAATCAGACTAGAGCTGCACCCTGATGTCAGTGGGTGGCCTCTCCAAAACCACTTAGTTTTATGTGTTTATTATACATGTCTCTCATATATTATGTAAAAGCTAGTGAGAAATAAACACTTCTAACTGAAAATGCTGCTTTTGGAACCTAATAACACCTCTGAACTTATTTACAAAACATTTCACGGACGTTAGCATGGTGACATCACAGAGTGGTAGCTAGCTGCAAAACTCTGTTTTGTTTGTGTATAAATATAGGCCGTGGCTATTCGCACGGCAGCCGTGTCCATAACTCTCATTTGGCTATTCGCACGGCAAGACTGTTGGCAAAACTTGGAACTACTTGTATGAACAAACATACTGCATTCAAGATGCCATAACTCCTTTAATATTTTTCAATTTTGATGATTTTTTTTTTTTCGGCTGTGTGCACACTATTTGCACGGCAACACTCTGGTGGCAAAACTTGGAACTACTTGTATAAACAAACATACTGCATTCAAGATGTCATAACTCCTTTAATATTTTTCGATTTTGATTATTATTATTTTTTTTATTCGGCCGTGTCCATAACTCTCATTTCAGTATTCGCACGGCAAGAATCTGGTGGCAAAAGGCCGACCCTATTTGAACGGTGACCGTGTCCATAACTCTCATTTAATGCAGTATGTTTGTTTATACAAGTAGTTCCAAGTTTTACCACCAGAGTCTTGCCGTGCGAATAGCCAAATGAGAGTTATGGACACGGCTGCCGTGTGAATAGCCACTTCCATAAATATATCCTCTTTGTCATATATTATGTAAATGTTAGCAAGAAATAACCACTTCTAAAACTGAAAATGCTGTTTTTGTAACCTGATAACACCTCTGGATTCATTTACAAGACATTTTGCGGCATCTGTGTGTACGCTAATTTGACGTTGACTCCACATTACGTGGAGAAACGTGGCAAGGGTGGGGTTTGAACTGGGAACCTTCCACATTGCAACCAACTGTGCTAACCACTTGGTCGCCAAGGACATGTTATATTCTTATGCATAGTACAGTGCACAAGCTTTTATAAGCAATCCAAACCTGATAAAATGCCAACATTTATTAAAAAAAAAAACTATAAATAAGTAAAATGTCTGATCATGTTTTCACATTAAAAATTCATAGTTTCTTCTATGGAATAATACAGTACTTTTTGTGGGGTTTTTTGTGGAGTTGTGATGCTGATAATGATAACTATGACGACTGTTGTTGCCTTTGTATTTTATGTATCAGGGAGTAAACTTATGATTGAAGTGTCGTCATAAAGGATTGTATTATAGGCCTCGTATTATAGGCCTTTTCATCAAGCTAAAACAGATCCAGGTGTCTTAAAATGTTTGACGCGCCTGTTGCTTGAAATAATGAGCTGATGCTAGAGGTGGGTGTATCGATCCTAATATCGATAATATTGATACCAATGCTGGTATTGATACTGAACAATCCTCGTGTAAATAGATCGATACTCAAGCTTTTTTTCTCTCCCGCACACATTGACTGCTGCGCACACAGATTAATCAAAGTCTACTCTCTGTAAGAGCAGTGTGTCACACAACACGGAGCACCACACCCTCCCCCCTCTGGTCTTTTGTTGTTGCGCCATCATGTGGCTCAGCGGCGCCAGCCAACAGCCATGCAGGTAGGCTCAGCCTGGCCCGCCCACTCAGCGCTCTCTTCGAGTCAGCCCTCTACCCCAGGAGAATTTAAGTTGTGTTGAGTGATTTTTTTTTTAAACAAAAATGTTGTGATAATAATGTATTTTGTTGTCACGTACAATGTTTGGCGAAATTCTATCCTAGGTCTTTTGGATCCTTTGGATCTATGAAGCTTAAATATGAAAAAGTATCAGTATCAATATCAATATCGGCGATACTGGGCCTGTATTTACTTGGTATCGGATCAATACCAAAATTCCCGGTATAGCCCACCTCTAGCTGATGCTGCTTGCCGTGCCCATCCCTAAAGACAGTGGGCAGTACCTCCTTCTTTCTTGCGGAAAGGGCGTGTCTCTTAGTAAGGAGGAGTCCAAATATGGACTTCTGGCATGGATGTCACAAGCTGTTTCAGGTGTAAATTTTGTTCAGAGAAGAAAAAATTGTACATGCACATTCACAGAACTGTGGGATATTGGGGATATTTAACATAACCATATGTAAATGCAAAAGGTAGATGAAAACAGGTGTTGCCTAATACAGCTCATTTTATGAAATTAACAATACTCAAATAAGTAAATTAAGAATAAAATCTAAATCACACAGGAAGTAAATAACCAGAGCATTTTAAATTAAATTTTCTAGTGAGAAAACAAAGGGTTTTTTGTTTTTTAATTCTGGGTTGCCTGGTTTTTTAAATGTAGTACTACATCTACTGCATAGGTAATAACGATGAAAAATGAGAGAAATACTAACACAAAAAAATAATCGTTTCTACACTTTGTAAAACCACAAATAATGCTTTTTAAGTCGCCGCACCATCAGGGTCGTACCATCATTACAGCGGGTTGGAAACCAAGTTTGCTTGCTATTGCTAAAATATGAGTACATGAATGTCTATCTGCCGGCTCTTAACTGCACTATTTGGACAGTGAACGAGCTATTTCCGTCTGACTTGTGAGCTAGCTAAGCTTGCAAAGTTTCCAGGCGGTAAAGCCAATAAGACTTTAATTTTTCGGGTGATTCGGTGTGCTAGCTCCTGAGGACAAAGTTGACGCGAGCTGCTCGGTTAGCGCTGTTTTTTACTTCAGCGTTCACCGAGCTGACCGGCGTTTTCTCTGCCGGTTATCTGCTCACCAAGATGTGTGGGATCAGGTCGGGATAAACGGAAGATGGCGAGCGGAGTTGACCGTGAGTAAGAGCTCGTTATATAGCAATAAATGTGACGACATGCTACACGCTAGCGGCGCTGACACCGCGCGTCTACTGATTTATACTCGCGCGTAGTTTGACCCCAGCAGCGGAAAAGAAATTAAAATGCTGATCCCGATCGCTTCTGTGTCACACGGAAGCCGGCTTTAGGTGGCATAAAAGTGAGGAAAAGCACAAGCTTAATTAACAGAAGAAGGCCGGTGACCGGACCAGGACAGCATCATAACAGCATGTAGCATGAAGTCTTTATTTAACGCTGCGCTGTATTGATGAATCATTTTCTCCACATGCAGAACGCAAACTGCTCGTCATTGGACCGACAGAGCCGTGGTCAGTGAGAGAGAAGCTGTGTTTGGCCGCTTCTGTCATGAAGTGTGGAGATCAGAACTGGTATTTCATTTCATTTGTTTTTCATCCTTTGTCTTTCCAAAACTGGTGTCATTCTTCCCATGCTGCATTTAAACTCTGGGTTGATTATGTTCTCTTCATATATACATATACACATCATCATATATACACATACACATCTTCATCATCAACCACTCGCACACCTACAGACAATTTAAAGATTCCAATCCACCTTTGTCTTTGGATGTGGGAGGAAACCAGAGAACCCAGAGGAAACCCACGTAAACACAGAGAGAACATGCAAACTCAGAAAGGCCACACAGAAAGTCCACAGGCGGGAATTGAACCCATGACCTTCTTGCTGTGAGGCAACAGTGCTAATCCCTAAGCCACCGTGCTGCCTCTCTCTCTCTCTCTCTCTCTCTCTCTCTCTCTCTCTCTCTCTCTCTCTCTCTCTCTCTCTCTCTCTCTCTCTCTATATATATATATATATATATATATATATATATATATATATATATATATATATATATATATACATACACACACACACAGTGGGGAAAATAAGTATTTGACCCCCTGTCAGTTTTGCAGGTTTTCCCATCTACAAAGAATGGAGAGGTCCGTAATTTTTATCGTAGGTACACTTCAACTGTGAGACAGAATCTTAAAAAAAAAATCCAGTAAATCACATTGTTTGATTTTTAAATAATTAATTTGCAGTTTATTGCATAAAATAAGTATTTGACCCCCTAGAAAAACAGAGCTTAACAATTGGTACAGAAACATTTGTCTGCCATTACAGAGCTCAGACGTTTCCTGTAGTTCTTGACCAAGTTTTCACACACTGCAGCAGGGATTTTGGTCCACTCCTCCATACAGATCTTCTCCATATCTTTCAGGTTTGGAGTTTCAGCTCCCTCCAAAGATTTTCTATTGAGTTCAGGTCTGGAGACTAGCCAGGCCACTCCAGGACCTTGAAATGCTTCTCACAGAGCCCCTCCTTAGTTGCCCTGGCTGTTTGTTTGGGGTCATTGTCATGCTGGAAGACCCAGCCATGACCCATCTTCAGTGCTCTTACTGAGGGAAGGAGGTTGTTTGCCAAAATCTCACAATACATGACCCCATCCATCCTCCCTTCAATACGGTGCAGTCGTCCCGTCCCCTTTGCAGAAGAGCACCACCAGAGTATGATGTTTCCACCCCCATGCTTCACGGTTGGGATGGTTTTCTTGGGGTTGTTCTCAACCTCTAAACATAGTAAGTGGAGCTGATTCCAAAAAGCTCTATTCTGGTCTCATCTGACCACATGACCTTCTCCCATGCCTCCTCTGGATCATCCAGATGGTCACTGGTGAACTTCAAACAGGCCTGGACATGTGCTGGCTTGAGCAGGGGGACCTTGCTGCCCTGCAGGATTTTAAACCATGACAGCATCATGTGTTACTAATGTAATCTTTGTGACTGTGGTTCCAGCTCTCTTCAGATCATTGACCAGGTCCTCCTGTGTAGTTCTGAGCTTTCTCAGAATCATCCTTAACCCACAAAGTGAGATTTTGCATGGAATCCCAGACTGAGGGAGATTGACAGTCATCTTGTGTTTCTTCCACTTTCTAATAAATAATCATAACAGTTGTTTTCTTCTACCAAGCTGCTTGCTTGTTGTCCTGTAGTCCATCCCAGCCTTGTGCAGGTCTACAGTTTTGTCCCTGGTGTCCTTAGACAGCTCTTTGGTCTTGGCTATGATGGACAAGTTGGAGTGTGATTGATTGAGTGTGTGAACAGGTGTCTTTTATACAGGTAACAAGTTCAAACAGGTGCAATTAATACAGGTAAAGAGTACAGAATAAGAGGGCTTCTTAAAGAAAAATTAACAGGTCTGTGTGAGCCAGAATTCTTGCTGGTTGGTAGGTGTTCAAATACTTATTTTATTGCATAAAATGCAAATTAATTATTTAAAAATCATACAATGTGATTTTCTGGATTTTTTTTTTTTTTTTTTTTTTTTTAAGAGTCTGTCTCTCACAGTTGAAGTGCACCTATGATAAAAATTACAGACCTCTCTATTCTCTATTCCTCCTCTGTAACAATTATTAGTCTTTTAGTCCGCTTATGTGCAAGTCTCATGTGAAGAGGCTGTTTTGGCTGTGAATCCGTTGGTGCTGGCATGTCCTCATCAGAGGAGGAATCAGAGGGGATGACCTCTGATTCACCAACGAAGGAATCTTCATCACTACTCCCTGAGTAGTCCACATCTGGGAGTGCTTGCAAAAGAGCTAAGGCTTCTAGAGGAGTGTATTTCTTGCTTCACCGTCTTGCTGCCATTGTGATGTTTGTCTTCTTGACTTGAAGATGTGTCTGCTTTTATAGTCAAAATGTCACACATACGCCCACATACATCGGGTAACCCTAAAGCCCCTGTCACAGTGGCGTATTCGTAGAGCTGCTCATTGCGGCGTTGTGTTTCATTTAAATACGCCAGAAATACGCGTGTACAGTGTTCGTTCATACTTGCAGCTGCATGTGTTCGCGTTTTAATGTGTGCACAGTCGTGTGTGCCATGCCGCACCAGTTTCGGTGCTATTTTCTGCCTCTGCGGAAGTGCGCTCTGTTCTCTACACATGGTGTGGTGCGGCTCAAAAACAGAGTCATTTAACATTATTATTATTATTTTTTTTTTATGCAGCGAGTGCACGTTTATTTTAGAGTCACAGCTCTTTTCAGACTGATCGATCAGGGCGTTTGATGAGCGCACCGACATGCAGCTTGTGCGCGTTTTTTTTAAAGAGTCACAGCACTTTTCAGCTTTGATCAGACTGATCGATCAGGGCATTTGATGAGCGCACTGACATGCAGCGAGTGCGCCTTTATTTTAAAGAGTCACAGCTCTGATTAGAGAGAGACACACACACACAGAGAGCGAGCGGTTTTATTTTGAGGAGTCTGAGTCTCCTTAAAATAAAACCGCTCTGTCTCCTCTATCAGACTCTATAAAATAAAATAAAAACTCTCTCTCTCTCTGTGTGTGTGTCTCTAATCAGAGCTGTGACTCTTTAAAATAACGCGCACTCACTACATGTCGGTGCGCTCATCAAACGCCCTGATCGATCAGTCTGATCAAAGCTGAAAAGAGCTGTGACTCTAAAATAAACGTGCACTCGCTGCATAAAAAAAAAAGTTAAATGACACTGTTTTTCAGCCGCACCACACCATGCAGTAGAGAACAGCGCGCACTTCCACAGAGGCAGAAAATAGCACTGAAACTGGTGCGGCATGGCACACGTGACTGTGCACACATTAAAACGTGAACACACGCAGTTGCAAGTATGAACGAACACTGTTAAAGGCTGAGTACGCGTGTATTTCGGGCGTATTTAAATGGAACACACCACAATGAGCAGCTCTATGAATACGCCACTGTGACAGGGGCTTAAAGTGTTAATTTAGGTATTTCATTACAATAGATTTATGACCATCAGGATATAGTGCTTGGAAGTAACTGGTATGGCACAGCAGGATGTATAATTTGTAAGCTTGCTCACAGAGTTTTAGTTTAAATTCAGTACTTTGACGTTTACCATAATCCATCTGGTGGCCCCCTTGCACTTCTCAGAATGCACCGCGGCACCAGCAGTGTTCTGGTGTCTCACAGCGCATGTAAACAATGGCTAGCGAGGATGTGGATGGCGTTGATCCAACGAGTTCATGGGTGATTGTGATGATGACACGTTCTCCCAAGTTGAGAGGGTTATCTAGAGGAGGTGTAGCACCTGTGATGACTTCTGCCGTGCCCAGATGCTGTGTTTTTGTCCATACTTCATGACGTTTGTTTACATTGTGCCCTGAACAGGAACTCTGCTGAAACTGACCTCTCGCGTGAGTCACGGACCGTGAGATGGCGCGAGATTCACAACTGCAAAACATGGAATAGCCAGAAATTACAAGGTGTCCCAAACAGTGTTGCCACAGTTACTTTGAAAAGTTACTTTATTAGTTACTTTATACAGTTACTTCATTAGCAGCTTTATGCAGTTACTTTATTAGTAGCTCACGATAACTTTTAACTAAGAAGTAATTAATCTAACTTGGTTACTCTTAAGATTGAGTAATCAACGAAGTAACAGTTACTTTGCTGAGTACTCAATCTTAAAAAATAACCAATTTAGATTACTAATTACTTTATTGGTTACATTCAGCAGCTGCTAATGAAGTAACTGTATGAAGTAACTGTAAAAAGTAACTAATAAAATAACTTTTCAAAGTAACTGCGACAGCACTTGTCCCAAAGCTATGTAGAGTCATGTAAAACATATAGAATGTCATAAAACCATACAGACGGATAGACAGATAAATAATACAGTCAGGACCGCAAGTTGGACCGTGGTACCATTTTTGTGAGTTTTTCTGTACATCACTACAGTGAAGTGAAAATGAATTCATTAAGATGTGTTTGTAGTGTAGCCTTTTAGTTTTAATTCAAGGTCTTTAACAAAAATATCTTATATGCCACATCGGAATAGAATATGGGTTCTTGACGCTTCTTGCTAATGCAGTTCTCAGATCTTCTTAGGATTGTCACCACTCTCACAGAGCTCAGATGGATTTTAATAGTACTAATTTAAAAATGCAGCATTTACAACAAAATGTATAAATTAAGTTTTTGACCATTAAATACTAGGGTAAATTTTGTTTTCTGGTTTGGTCTTATTTTGTATAATTTATATTTTACCTTGGTCCATTTAAAAAAAAAAAAATCTTCCAATCAACAGGGTTTCTGTCAGTCGAGCCATCAAATCATTTGCAGAGTCTGGGCGACCACCTGACTGGTTCTCTCAAAAGGTATGACAAATTTAGAGCTCAAGCTATAATTTCATTACTACTTAAATTTTGTTGCAAAGAGAAATTGTATTTTTGTGAAGTTAAATTTTATTGTCATAAAAGTAGGACAGAAGAGAGAGTATGGCTGAGATATTGCATGGCGGGTTTTAAATATTTTTATCCATTTATGCCATTGTTATAACTAGCAAGCTGATACACTACACTTGTTGAACAGCATTTTAGAAAAAAAAATCAAGCTGCAAATTTTAATTTCTGCAAAACTGCTCAACCCAGTTTTAAAACAGTAAAGTTGTAAATAGGGTTGAGGCCGATCCGATCCCGGGTCAGTATCGGGTTCCGATACCGACGTAATTTGCCGATCAGAATTTCCTGATCCAACTGTGGGATTTTCCAATACTGGAGAGAAGCCATGTCTGTGAAACCTCTCTCCTGCTGCCTGCTCTCTGCTCTGTTTACTGCTGAGCGGGAGGGGGAGGTTTCTGAGCTGAAGGTGAGCTGTTTGTTCCGCAGACAGGCGAGGGTTTTAAGACATGGATAATGGCAAATTTCCGCCCGGCTCTCGGGTTCAAATGGTCTGTCCCACCGAGCACGGATTTTCCAAAATATTAACTGAATTGTTACTGAAAAATCAGCTGCTTCAACATCCCGAGGCTGTGAAACGGTAACTTCCCGGATGGTCTACTCTCATTTTGTCTACTTCCCATTTGGTCTACTCCCAGTTCGCCTCCTCCCATTTCATCTACTCTCAGAAATGTAGAGTAGTGCCATTTCATCTACTCTCATATCTTCCTGATTTTTCTTAATTATTTACAAGATTTTGAATTATAAGAGGTTGTAATGATTAGAGAAACCAAAAATACCCCCAGTTTTCAAAATATATATTTTTTCAGCGTTTTTATTTAGGATTAGGGTTAGCCTGGAGTTTCTTTTGTATTTGTATCAGTTGCTATATTTAAAGACAAAAATAAGTCATTAATATTACTCTTTTAGTTTATTTAGAAAGCTAGGTTCTCAACAAAAATATAAACGCAACACTTTTGGTTTTGCTCCCATTTTGTATGAGATGAACTCAAAGATCTAAAACTTTTTCCACATACACAATATCACCATTTCCCTCAAATATTGTTCACAAACCAGTCTAAATCTGTGATAGTGAGCACTTCTCCTTTGCTGAGATAATCCATCCCACCTCACAAGTGTGCCATACCAAGATGCTGATTAGACACCATGATTAGTGCACAGGTGTGCCTTAGACTGCCCACAATAAAAGGCCACTCTGAAAGGTGCAGTTTTATCACACAGCACAATGCCACAGATGTCGCAAGATTTGAGGGAGCGTGCAATTGACATGCTGACAGCAGGAATGTCAACCAGAGCTGTTGCTCGTGTATTGAATGTTCATGTCTCTACCATAAGCCGTCTCCAAAGGCGTTTCAGAGAGTTTGGCAGTACATCCAACCAGCCTCACAACCGCAGACCACGTGTAACCACACCAGCCCAGGACCTCCACATCCAGCATGTTCACCTCCAAGATCGTCTGAGACCAGCCACTCAGACAGCTGCTGAAACAGTTTGTATAACCAAAGAATTTCTGCACAAACTGTCAGAAACCGTCTCAGGGAAGCTCATCTGCATGCTCGTCGTCCTCATCGGGGTCTCGACCTGACTCCAGTTCGTTGTCCTAACCGACTTGAGTGGGCAAATGCTCACATTCGCTGGCGTTTGGCACTTTGGAGAGGTGTTCTCTTCACGGATGATGCGAAGGAGATGTGTTGCACTGCATGAGGCAAATGGTGGTCACACCAGATACTGACTGGTATCCCCCCCAATAAAACAAAACTGCACCTTTCAGAGAGGCCTTTTATTGTGGACAGTCTAATGCACACCTGTGCACTAATCATGGTGTCTAATCAGCATCTTGATATGGCACACCTGTGAGGTGGGATGGATTATCTCAGCAAAGGAGAAGTGCTCACTATCACAGATTTAGACTGGTTTGTGAACAATATTTGAGGGAAATGGTGATATTGTGTATGTGGAAAAAGTTTTAGATCTTTGAGTTCATCTCATACAAAATGGGAGCAAAACCAAAAGTGTTGCGTTTACATTTTTGTTGAGTGTAATTCCCTTAATTTCATGCAAAAAAAAATAAAAACTATCAACTAAAAGTTGAATTTTAAGTTTCATTTGCATAAAAATCCAAAACAAAATGGGAGTAGACGAAATTGGATTTATGTACTTTCCTAAGAGTAGACAAAATGGGAGTAGACCAACTACGAATAAACCTGTGAAACACCATCTTAGAGTGCAGCTGAACACAGCCGAGATTCACTTTCTCGCTCTCTCCACTGAACGGGAAAATTCAACATTAAAATCCTTCAGTATTAATCCAGAGTTACTCGTGTGGTCGCCGAGAGTGAGGGAGAGAGCGAGTGAGGGAGAGAGAGACAGAAAGGGAGGGAGGGGGAGAGACAGAGAGAGAGTGCTGTCTATTCTCTTTAAGTCTATAAAAATAAGGCTATAAAAGTCTATAAAAATAAAAGTACTTAATTCTTTCACCAAAACATCAAATCTGGGCTTTCATCTTAGATACACCTTCTGGCAAATTGTAGTTCAGGTCTCCTTTTTAAGAAAATCCTCGTATAAAATCAACAATAATGATAATAATAATATTAAAGCAAACAAAGATCTGGTATCGGATCAGAAAATATCTATCAGCAGATATCCAAATTCAGGTATTGGGTTCGGATTGGAAGTGAAAAATTTTTGTTTGGTGCATCCCTAGTTATAAAGACTGTAGGACTGCACCGTTAAGCAGCTGAAATGTCTCATTTCACCTTTGACCTTGCCCACAGCATTGTGCCTCTCAGTATTCCGAACTGCTGGAAACAACAGAAGCCCCAAAGTGAGTGCAGTTACTTTTACTTCTAAGCATAATTTTCCCATGTTGTTACCAAAAATGGATAACACGGCTGTGAATATTTTCCATAAGCATGGGCAGCGCACTACATGCCATGCGACCAGTTCATAAGGTATGCGTCATGATATATTTGTTACAATCAGACGGAAGCGTGGCGAGAAAGGTGACGTGTTGGAGACGATGAAGGATATGATTGTGCGCAAACTCACTGCAGAGAGGATTGAAGAGCTCAAAAAGTTGATCAAAGAAACACAGGAAAAACACAGGTATAAAAATCTTGTGTTTTTGGTTGCATCCAGCAGTCCATTTGTGTCGTAAGGCAACACTGATGCGTGATGTACTGCATTCACAGAAAGCTGAAAAGAGAGGCTCAGCTGATCCAAGCAGGTCATCTAGATCCTAAACTGGAAGAAATATGGCAAGAAATTGTACAGTAAGAAGCAAAAAGACTTTTTATATGCATAAAGTTTATCTTCAACATTCAACATTGTCTAATTCTAAACAAACTGGCGTTATGCTGTTTGTATCCATCAGGAAGAAGAAACTGATGGAGGAGGAAGCAGAGTTGAAAAGAAAGACCACAGATGGTGCTTATCAAGGTATCTCCTTCTTTTGTGGTGAAATAACTTGGACAGCTTTGGGCAGTAAGATCTTGATAAACAGTATTTTGATGACACTGGACAACAAAGATTTTGCTTCTTGAACAGTCCTGGGTGTATTTTATGGTGCACAAAGCAAGCTGTTTTGGTCAGTCTGAGCATGCCTGGGCATGCATTCAGTGTAGGTGTCATGTGCATGTTGTCTTCCGCATGTCTGGACATGCTTTGACAGGTGCTGACAAACAGGCTATAAAGTTTGCTCACATTTACAGATGCTGTTTGGATGCACGTTGGCGTAGTGCACATATTCTTCAGGCAGTAGCACAGTGAGCGTACTTAGCAGTCAGATTTAGTTGATTCATTGGAATGCAGCGCGACAGCATCACTGTGCATTTATACATAATGTGACTGAATACAAATACATTTATTTTAAAGTTTCTCCAAATTACTGTATAGTTCAACCCACCACCACCTTGAAGAAAAACTGTACAAATTTGTTGTCATGTTGTTGGTGGATATGAGTAGATCAAATCACCAATTATTGAGATTAGATTAGATAGAACTTTATTAATCCCTTGGGAAGACTCCCTCAGGGAAATTGAGGTTCCAACAGCATTGGATGGCAGCACACAGGGTAAGAAGCACACACAGTATCAAAAGTGAAAGTAAAAAGCAATTTGCAAAATGTCAATACAAATATAAATACCGGAAATACTGCTCACTACTGGCTACTACTATTCCTCTCCTTCCCATCCCCTATCTTCCTGTTACTCCTCCTCCCCCGAAGTGAGGAGTTGTACCGTCTGATGACCTGATGCTGCGTTCACACCGGACGCCACACATTCGCATCCCTCGCCTGGCGATGCACGCGCCACCATCACCCAGTGTGTTGCTCTGCTTTCGCTGCGAAAATCCGCCCCATTGCGTCATCAAATAAGAGGAGCTTCCATTCCGCTTGCCGTCAAGTCAACATGGTGGACCTTGATCACACGGAGCGAGTTGCTGTGCTCTATTTGTTGTGGAAAGCTGACAGACGTCGCCAGCGGCGCCGTCCCTGGGTTCACAACATCTTAATGAGACATTCCCAATTTGGGGAGTTTCATTATTTGCTGCAGGAGCTGCGTCTGAATGACGGCCGCTTTCAGTGGTACTCCTGCCTCTTCAGGACCCAGTTTGAGGACTTCCTGTCCCGTTCGCGCGTGCACATGTGAACAATAAAAAAAAACAAAAAAAAACTGGCTGCCGCTGCTGCGGTGCTGCTGCTCGCTCTCCCCTCAAACTCTGTCATGATTGTGTTGTAAACCAGTCACCATTTGTTTTATTATACATCTGTGTAGTTAATAAAATTATCTTCACTGATGATTCGTTCGCATGCGCATGTGAAAAAAAAAAACTGGTTGCTGCCGCTGCTCCGGTGTTGCTGCTCGGTGTCCCCTCCAACTCTGTCATAATTGTATTATAAGCCAGTCACCATTTGTTTTATTATACATCTGTGTAGTTAATAAATAAAATAATTTTCACGGATGATTCGTTCGCGCCAGCACGTGAAAAAAAAAAAAAACTGGCTGTTGTGGTGCTGCTGCTTGCTCTCCCCCCAAACTCTGTCATAATTGTGAAATAAAGGACAAAAGGGACATAAGTCCTGCTCACAGGCTGGCTGCCAGCGACAGGACATGTGCACATCAAGTATAAACTCCAGACATCTCCACATCACTATATATCCAGTACCTGATTGGTCATCCTGACGCGACAAGACGAAAAAGTTCAGATTTTTCAACTTGGGGAGGAAGGTAACGTTACGCGATATTGCGCCACAAATGCGCCAATCGCTCAAAATTGCTTCATTTGCGTCCATCATGTCGCATTGCGTGGATTGGACTTTTGTGACGCCACAACGCGTCCTTTCATAGGGACTACATGTCAACCTGTCGCCGCCCCTGCTTGCGTGTCGTCCGGTGTGAACACGGCATGGGGGACAAGGGAGTTTTTTCAGTCTGTTGTTAACAATCAATGCTAAAATTTACATTAGAATAGTCTGCTCAATGGTGGCTCCAGATAGCAACAAGAGATCTAGTGACTGTTGATGTTTTTAGCCCTGGTCCCACCGAACAATGAATAATGAGCCATGTAGCATGTTTTTTTGGTACAATCCAGTTATTCAGCAATCGCAGGAAAATAGTAGCTCTGAGAGGCTCTTAGAGAAAGAATATTCTGCTAATGAGGCTCATCTCTGAGCATGGCGCTAATTTCAAGAAGTTCAGCATTTAGCAACAACAGCGTGGGGCAGTTTGTGTACGAGGTACTACAAGGACAAACAATTTTACAAACGATTTTAGAGGCGTGTGTGTGTGTGGTGAGGACGAGGCTGTTAAAAGCCCATTATCCAAGCACCTGGCAGCTATGAGGTCAGGACAGGCTATTTTGGCTCAGCCCTCACGCGCACTTCATCCTGACATTTTCATCTGCTTTGTGCGCCAGACGCTGTATATAAAATTATTATTTTGTACCGAATTAAGCATTTTCTGTCAGAGCTTGGCAGTTGAAAACACCTCTAATCGCTTCTGGAATCACAGAGGACTGTTTCATCTGGACCCTTTTTTTTCTCTCTCTCTCTCACGTGCGCTGAGGTGGAGAACATGTTTGGAACAGCCTAAAAGGTAAGTATTTATAATATTTATATTGTAATAGCTTGGTAACCCAGTTGCATGTTCATTCCTTCTTCATAAGCAGCTGTTAAAATATGTTTATGATAGATTTAACATATTGTTATAATGGATCAGATGAGCTCCGCTGTGTGCACACTGACGCAATGACTCACACTCAAGATGAGCATTTAGACAGAATGCAAGCACGCAAAGGAGTGATTTTGGAGACAATAAACGGATGAATACGAAGTTAAAAGTTGGATCACCAGTGTCAAAATGAAGATGAGCATTTATGCAACGCAAGTGCGCAAAAGACTGATTTTGGAGACAATAAAGGGATGAACACAAAGTTAAAAGTTGGATCATCTGTATCAAAATAAAGACAAGCTTTTACGCAGAACGCAAGTGCGCAAAAGAGCGATTTTGCAGACAATGAGGGATGAGCACAAAGTTAAAAGTTGGATCACCAGTTGACTCACGGAAGAAATAAAGCCAGCAAGAAGAAACGCATTTAATGACCCTGGAACACAGGTGAACTGCAGCCTGGTCCACATATGCGCACACAGGCTGGACTGTGCAGGAGTGTCTTTTTGGACTGCATTTAAAAAATGTGACATCTTGAATGGATGCTGTGAATTGAAAATCTACACTTTAAAGGGACCAAGTGTGGGTGGGCTGGAGGTTTGGACCAAACCATGCCTAAACGTGCACCAACGTCATGTTACATGGCGCTACATGGATCATATGTGAATTGACGTGGATCATATGCGGCAACACGAGCCATTTGAGGCTGGACGGGGCTCAAATGACAGGTCGATCGTGGCTGATTAGAGGCTGATACCTGGCACATGTGAGGTACTTAGAGGCACATAGAGGCTTCTTCATAGCGGATACGTGATCGATTTATACGTGGATCATTATTCAAATAATCTCTGAAATTTCTGACAAATCCATACGTGGCTCATTATTTATGGCTTTATTATTCGGTGAGACCAAGGCTTCATGAAGCAAAAATGAAAATTTAGTCCAATCTAAGCCTGTAAATAGGCTATTTTCACTCATAACGTGCAAAAATACCACAAGGACGGGTGATGGGTGTTGGGTGTGTGTATTGACTGATCATTGACTTTTCTTTTTAGAAACAGGAGTGACAAAAAAGAAAACTAAACGGGTATTTCATTTTAGTGTTTAAAATAAAAAAAATAAAAGAAAATGAATTTTTAGTTTAAAAATGAAAATGAATTCTTTTTTTGGTAAACTGCTTAAGTACAAAAGCTAAAAAAGAGTCAGGTTTTTTTTGTTTGTTTTCCTGAAATGAGAAGACCTTTTGCCATGCTATTTTTCATATGTGGTGTATACAACATTAACACCCGGTGGTACTTAAGAATCACTTACACTTGAAACTATTAATATTTCTGTTTTCTTCCTTTGTTTTCTGTACTTGCTTTGACAATGACAAATGACAAAGTTTTTTATTCGGCACACAAAATATTCAAATAGAAAAAAATGAATAATTCCACAAACAAACACAGACAAAACTAGTGAGTCCGAAAGGGTGTGGGCTGAAGCAAAGCTTATTAGCGCCCACCCCTGCTAGTACAAGTCCAACAATTCTAATCAGTCATATTTACATAAATATAAATTCACTACTACATGTCGACACACAGACATGTAGTAGACATGCTTTGGCATTAAGGTAGTTATTTTATTGAGGATTATACATTTAGTTTTCAATCTTATTCTCACTTTCCTTTGTTCTTTCTTGGTATGTGCATGTAGAACCGGATTTAACCAATTTGTACCACTTAGGATAAAGAGAGTTAGGATACAGTTATAAATCATATATATCCCGTTATTGTGCGAGCCTCGGGCAGTGGGATGGACCACCCTCGAATGCCCACTGGGGGCCAATAAGAGAAGCATTTTGCGAAATAACGTCCGCCTCTGTCACGCATATGTAATCCTGTCTAAAAACTGCTTGTATCCATTGTTCTTGGTTCTGTAAGAGTGGATCTTGTCTGTAAGAGAAGTTCTTGCAAATCCCAGGCCTGATTACTTTTGCTGTGACTTTAAATTTACAACCCAATTCCAATGAAGTTGGGATGTTGTGTGAAATGTAAATAGAAATAGAGTACAGTAATTTGTAAATCCTCTTCACACACACACCCACACTCATCTTCAGCCACTTAGTCCAATCAAGGGTCACGGGGGGCTGGAGCCTATCCCAGCAGTCACAGAGCACGAGACGGGGTACACCCAGTACAGGATGTCAGTCTGTCCAAATCCTCTTCAACCTATATTCAGTTGAATACACCACAAAGACAAGATATTTAATGTTTAAACTGATAAAGTTTATTGTTTTTGTGCAAATATTTGCTCATTTTGAAATGGATGCCTGCAACACATTTCAAAAAAGCTGGGACAGGGGGAACAAAAGACTGGGAAAGCTGATGAATGCTCAAAGAACACCTGTTTGGAACATTCCACAGGTGAACAAGTTAATTGGAAACAGGTGAGTGTCATGATTGGGTATAAAAAGCATCCCCAAAAGGCTCAGCCGTTCACAAGCAAAGATGGAGCGAGGATCACCACTTTCACACTGAACAACTGTGTGAAAAAATAGTCCAACAGTTTAAGAACAATGTTCCTCAACATTGAATTGCAAGGAATTTAGGGATTCCATCATCTACAGTCATATAATCAGAAGATTATACTACGTATAATATATTATATTGTAATCAGAACATTCAGAGAATCTGGAGAACTTTCTACACGTGAGCGGCAAGGCGGAAAACAAACATTGAATGCCCGTGACCTTCGATCCCTCAAGCGGCACTGCATTAAAAACCAACATCAATGTGTAAAGAATTTTACCATGTGGGCTCAGAAACACTACAGAAAACCAGTGTCAGTTAATACAGTTCATTGCTACATCTACAAGTGCAAGTTAAAACTCTACCATGCAAAGCGAAAGCCATACATCAACAACATACAGAAACACCCCGGCCTTCTCTGGGCCCGAGCTCATTTGAAATGGACAGACGCAAAGTGGAAAAGTGTGCTGTGGTTTGATGAGTCCACATTTCAAATTGTTTTTGGAAATTATGGACGTTGTGTCCTCCGGACAAAAGAGGAAAAAGACCATCCAGATTGTTAACAGCGCAAAGTTCAAAAGCCAGCATCTGTGATGGTATGGGGGTGTGTTAGTGCCCATGGCATGGGCAACTTACACATCTGTGATGGCACCATCATTGCTGAAAGGTACATCCAGGTTTTGGAGCAACACATGCTGCCATCCAAGCAATGTCTTTTTCAGGGACGTCCCTGCTTATTTCAGCAAGACAATGCCAAGGTACCTTCTGCACGTGTCACAACAGCATGGCTTCATAGTAAAAGAGTGCGGGTACTAGACTGGCCTGCCTGCAGTCCAGACCTGTCACCCACTGAAAATGTGTGGCACATTATGAAGCGCAAAATACGACAACGGAGACCCCAGACTGTTGAACAACTGAAGTCGTCCATCAAGCACGAATGGGAAAGAATTCCACTTACAAAGCGTCAACAGTTAGTGTCCTCAGTTCCCAAATGCTTATTGAGTGTTGTTAGAAGGAAAGGTTATGTAACACAGTGGTAAACATACCACTGTCCCAACTTTTTTGAAAATAAGCAAATATTTGCACAAAAATAATAAAGTTTATCAGTTTGAACATTAAATATCTTGTCTTTGTGGTGTATTCAATTGAATATAGGTTGAAGAGGATTTGCAAATCATTGTATTCTGTTTTTATTTACATTTTACACAATGTCCCAACTTCATTGGAATTGAGGTTGTAAATGTGAAGAATAGTTTGAGTTTGTACTTTGTAAGGGGCAGTATTACAGAAAGAACTGGGGGAAGAAATAACAAAACTTTACCTTAAAAATGCTCCAACAACATACAACCCCAAATCAGGAAAAAATTGGGATGATACGAAAAATGAAAAAAAACAAACAGTGATTCTTACATTTACTTTCCTATTTCATTGCAGACAGAAGATCAGTTCAATCAATTTCAATCAATTTTATTTATATAGCGCCAAATCACAACAAACAGTTGCCCCAAGGCGCTTTATATTGTAAGGCAAGGCCATACAATAATTACGTAAAAACCCCAACGGTCAAAACGACCCCCTGTGAGCAAGCACTTGGCGACAGTGGGAAGGAAAAACTCCCTTTTAACAGGAAGAAACCTCCAGCAGAACCAGGCTCAGGGAGGGGCAGTCTTCTGCTGGGACTGGTTGGGGCTGAGTGAGAGAACCAGGAAAAAGACATGCTGTGGAGGGGAGCAGAGATCAATCACTAATGATTAAATGCAGAGTGGTGCATACAGAGCAAAAAGAGAAAGAAAGAAAGAAACACTCATTGCATCATGGGAACCCCCCAGCAGTCTAAATCTATAGCAGCATAACTAAGGGATGGTTCAGGGTCACCTGATCCAGCCCTAACTATAAGCTTTAGCAAAAAGGAAAGTTTTAAGCCTAATCTTAAAAGTAGAGAGGGTGTCTGTCTCCCTGATCCGAATTGGGAGCTGGTTCCACAGGAGAGGAGCCTGAAAGCTGAAGGCTCTGCCTCCCATTCTACTCTTACAAACCCTAGGAACTACAAGTAAGCCTGCAGTCTGAGAGCGAAGCGCTCTATTGGGGTGATATGGTACTATGAGGTCCCTAAGATAAGATGGGACCTGATTATTCAAAACCTTATAAGTAAGAAGAAGAATTTTAAATTCTATTCTAGAATTAACAGGAAGCCAATGAAGAGAGGCCAATATGGTGAGATATGCTCTCTCCTTCTTGTCCCCGTTAGTACTCTAGCTGCAGCATTTTGAATTAACTGAAGGCTTTTCAGGGAACTTTTGGGACAACCTGATAATAATGAATTACAATAGTCCAGCCTAGAGGAAATAAATGCATGAATTAGTTTTTCAGCATCACTCTGAGACAAGACCTTTCTAATTTTAGAGATATTGCGTAAATGCAAAAAAGCAGTCCTACATATTTGTTTAATATGCGCTTTGAATGACATATCCTGATCAAAAATGACTCCAAGATATCTCACAGTATTACTAGAGGTCAGGGTAATGCCATCCAGAGTAAGGATCTGGTTAGACACCATGTTTCTAAGATTTGCGGGGCCAAGTACAATAACTTCAGTTTTATCTGAGTTTAAAAGCAGGAAATTAGAGGTCATCCATGTCTTTATGTCTGTAAGACAATCCTGCAGTTTAGCTAATTGGTGTGTGTACTCTGGCTTCATGGATAGATAAAGCTGGGTATCATCTGCGTAACAATGAAAATTTAAGCAGTGCCGTCTAATAATACTGCCTAAGGGAAGCATGTATAAAGTGAATAAAATTGGTCCTAGCACAGAACCTTGTGGAACTCCATAATTAACCTTAGTCTGTGAAGAAGATTCCCCATTTACATGAACAAATTGTAATCTATTAGATAAATACCACGGAGTCAGGCACTTCTGATTTAAAGCTCTCTTTTTCAGAGGAGCTACAGCATCCAAAGTTGTCTTCAATGAGGATGTAAAACTATTGACGAGATACTCTATCTCACTTACAGAGTTTAGGTAGCTACTCTGCACTGTGTTGGTATATGGCATTAGAGAACATAAAGAAGGAATCATATCCTTAAACCTAGTTACAGCGCTTTCTGAAAGACTTCTAGTGTAATGAAACTTATTCCCCACTGCTGGGTAGTCCATCAGAGTAAATGTAAATGTTATTAAGAAATGATCAGACAGAAGGGAGTTTTCAGGGAATACTGTTAAGTCTTCAATTTCCATACCATAAGTCAGAACAGGATCTAAGATATGATTAAAGTGGTGGGTGGACTCATTTACATTTTGAGCAAAGCCAATTGAGTCTAATAATAGATTAAATGCAGTGTTGAGGCTGTCATTCTCAGCATCTGTGTGGATGTTAAAATCGCCCACTATAATTATCTTATCTGAGCTAAGCACTAAGTCAGACAAAAGGTCTGAAAATTCACAGAGAAACTCACAGTAACGACCAGGTGGATGATAGATAATAACAAATAAAACTGTTTTTTGGGACTTCCAATTTGGATGGACAAGACTAAGAGTCAAGCTTTGAAATGAATTAAAGCTCTGTCTGGGTTTTTGATTTAATAAGCTGGAATGGAAGATTGCTGCTAATCCTCCACCTCTGCCCGTGCTACGAGCGTTCTGGCAGTTAGTGTGACTCGGGGGTGTTGACTCATTTAAACTAACATATTCATCCTGCTGTAACCAGGTTTCTGTAAGGCAGAATAAATCAATATGTTGATCAATTATTATATCATTTACTAACAGGGACTTAGAAGAGAGAGACCTAATGTTTAATAGACCACATTTAACTGTTTTAGTCTGTGGTGCAGTTGAAGGTGCTATATTATTTTTTCTTTTTGAATTTTTATGCTTAAATAGATTTTTGCTGGTTATTGGTGGTCTGGGAGCAGGCACCGTCTCTACAGGGATGGGGTAATGAGGGGATGGCAGGGGGAGAGAAGCTGCAGAGAGGTGTGTAAGACTACAACTCTGCTTCCTGGTCCCAACCCTGGATAGTCACGGTTTGGAGGATTTAAGAAAATTGGCCAGATTTCTAGAAATGAGAGCTGCTCCATCCAAAGTGGGATGGATGCCGTCTCTCCTAACAAGACCAGGTTTTCCCCAGAAGCTTTGCCAATTATCTATGAAGCCCACCTCATTTTTTGGACACCACTCAGACAGCCAGCAATTCAAGGAGAACATGCGGCTAAACATGTCACTCCCGGTCCGATTGGGGAGGGGCCCAGAGAAAACTACAGAGTCTGACATTGTTTTTGCAAAGTTACACACTGATTCATTGTTAATTTCAGTGACCTCCGATTGGCGTAACCGGGTGTCATTACTGCCGACGTGAATTACAATCTTACCAAATTTACGCTTAGCCTTAGCCAGCAGTTTCAAATTTCCTTCAATGTCGCCTGCTCTGGCCCCCGGAAGACAATTGACTATGGTTGCTGGTGTCGCTAACTTCACATTTCTCAAAACAGAGTCGCCAATAACCAGAGTTTGATCCTCGGCGGGTGTGTCGCCGAGTGGGGAAAAACGGTTAGAAATGTGAACGGGTTGGCGGTGTACACGGGGCTTCTGTTTAGGGCTACGCTTCCTCCTCACAGTCACCCAGTCGGCCTGCTTTCCCGGCTGCTCGGGATCTGCCAGAGGGAAACTAACGGCGGCTAAGCTACCTTGGTCCGCACCGACTACAGGGGCCTGGCTAGCTGTAGAATTTTCCATGGTGCGGAGCCGAGTCTCCAATTCGCCCAGCCTGGCCTCCAAAGCTACGAATAAGCTACACTTATTACAAGTACCATTACTGCTAAAGGAGGCAGAGGAATAACTGAACATTTCACACCCAGAGCAGAAAAGTGCGGGAGAGACAGGAGAAGCCGCCATGCTAAATCGGCTAAGAGCTAGTAGCTGCGCTAAGCTAGCGGATTCCTAAAAACACACAAAGTGAATAACGTGTAAATAATTTAGAGGTGATTCAGCAGAGGGAGTGCTTTAGTTAAGGCACGTGAAGATTACACTGTGAAACAAATCGTTATCTAGGTAACTAGATCAATCTAACTGCGCAGATTAAACAGCTAACAGATACAGCAAAACACCGCTGTGCTCCGGAACAGGAAGTGATACAATACCGCAGTGAGAGCCAACCACCAGTAGGTGTATCAGATATGGGTTCATGTTTTGTACAGTCAACTTCATTTCATTTAATACATCCATTCTGACATGGCCTGCAACACATTCCCAAAAAAAGTTGGGACAGGGACAATTTCACCACCTCGGATATCGAGTGGCGACCCTGAGTGAAAACAAGGGAGCAGCCAAAGGGGCTTACTATGCTCTCAAAAACTGAGTGCTCATGCTGGATAGTGAGGGAAGCCACTAACATTGGGACAGCTCTGAACGAGATATAGGCTTTTGTGGTTGTGGTTGGTGAAATTGCATCGTGCAGCTGTGCACTTTGTGGCGGTTTGTGTTACTTTGGGCAGAAACCTCATGCATGCTTTTGAGCAGTTTGCAGCAACAATGTTTTCACCTTTAAGAACACTATTTCCTTTGTGTCTCTCCCTCCTCCAGCCAGACAGGTGACAAAGAACACGCCAAAACGAGTGCCCAGTCTCACCATACATTCTCCTTCACACTGTACCTCCCCAAACCAGGAGTTCTCACCAGGGGACTCACTTGAGTGCTTGACACTGGATTTTGCATCCACAAAGAATGTGAGTCACTGAAGGTTTAATTGGATTTAAAGTCTAACTTTTCATGAAACTTATTTAGGGCATTCAAAACTTGTTCCTCTATTTGTATGTTGCCCAATAGTGTTTAGGTTTAAAGCATTGCTGTCAAGTTTACACTTTGAGTTGTATGTGTTCTTAAGTGTGTTGAGGTCTGCCATGTTTTTGACATTATTTCTTATTATTCTTCTCTATATTATTGGCACAACACCCATAATTTGTTGTCACCAACTTGGTTCTGGTACTGATGTTGGGCTTTCACCTTGACATTCCCACACCTCCCCCAACCAAGACATCTTTCTGACACAGAGAGGTGTTTCATGGCCGTCCTTGTGGCCTGGGTGGAGCTGATGCTCCCTCAACATGCCTGTAGTTGGCCTCATTCCTGTCTCCCAAAGTAACCACTCAGTAGACCAAAAGTCATGTCACTGGGTCTAGGGATTCCTGGTGGACACTTGGTACCCCTACGTCACAGGTTTGCTATGGTATTTGATGTTTGGAGTGGCCTTTAAAAATCCTGACTGTTTAAAGGGGAGACATAAACACACATTAGTATAAGGCTGGATGGTCAGGAATTGCTGGACATAAATGCACGGCTCGACCAGACAGCTCTGGTTGTAAAAAGAGTTTAATTGAGTGGATAGCAAAGGTCGGTACACAAGTAGGCAGTCAAGACAAAGCAGCAGTACAAAAATCATCAGACAATCGGCGTGGTTGAGGCAACAGGCTAGAGGTCAGGTACACACAATGAGGCAGGCAGGACTAGGAACCCAGGAACAGAGCTGGAATGCAGGCACGAGGCACAACAAACTGGCAACTAGCAAACACACCCATTGAGCTTATGTAACCCCAGGTGATAATCAGCAAATCAGGAACAGGCGTGCATGGAAAGCACCAGAACAAGGGCGTGGCCAGAGAAAGGGAAACACTCATCATCAAGAGACAGACAAGAGAGATAGTGACAGACAGACCCAAGAAGAAAAACCCAGCAAGAGAAAGAACACACAGAAAAACAAAACACAGCAAAACAGAAAAGTAACAAAACAAACTAAAGAAAATAAAAAGCCACTAAGTATTCCTGTATGTACTCATTCATGGCATTTCGTTCAGGGGCCGACAGTGAAAAGAGCTTTCCTCGAGGTGGGCTTGCCCCAGGGAGGAGTGCAATGGCACAGTGATAATCTTGGTGGGGCGGTAATGATTTAGCCTTGTTTTTGCTAAAACAAATGCGAAGTCATGGTAGCACGGCTGACCTCCGCGAGATCCAGGTTAGAATCCGGCTGAGACTGAACAGACTTTAACAGACAGGATGTTTTACAGGCTGATCCCCAAGAAACAATTTCCCCCTTAGACTAACTGAAGTTAGGACTGTGTTGTTGTAACCAGGGGTGCCCCAGGATTATTGGGTGAGTCATATTATCAAATACGTGAAAGCTGATTAATTCTGAGTGGGTCTCTGACACTATCAGAGGAACGGACTGTGTCCTGTGAGTAATGCAACCCAATTCATGGCCATCCACTGCACGCACCACCAGAGGGCGTGAGAGCTTAAACAGTTTAAGGTGCAGGGACCTCGCAAGAGAGGACAAAATCAAGTTAGTATCAGAACCGGAATCAACAAAAGCTAACACAGAAGCTGACAAATTTTCAGAGGTCTATTTAGCAGGAATAACATTTTGTGATGAGGATGGAGTAATAGAGCATTCACTCACCCGTAAGTCGGATTTTGGCCGCATGGTGGTACCCCTGGCCTGACAATTGGATATCATGTGTACAGAACGTCCACAGTAAAAACAGAGTCCGTCTTCGCGATGTTGTTGTCTCTCAGCTGAAGACAGACGAGTGCAACCCAGTTGCATGGGCTCCCATACACCATGATGCGGTGAGTCCGTGCTGATGTGGCTGGAGGAGGACGTGCGGATGGCAGGTATGGCAAAGCGTTGTTCAGGTAAACAAGCTGTACGGCAAGGACGATCCTGAACACTCCAGTTGGTCTGGATGGTGAGTGCGATGAGCACGTTGAGGTCTTCAGGTAGAGACACGAGCTGGTCCTGGATATTTTCAGCTAGTCCCGGGAAGAAGACATCATGGAGTGCCATGGGATTCCATTCATTCTTGGCCACCAGAATGCAGAAGTCGATGGCGTAGTCAGTGACTCCGCAGCCACCCTGCTTCAGCCTCATCAGGGCACGTGCAGCTTCATGCCCCACAGATGTATGTTGAAACACCAATTGAAGAGCAGCTTTGAATGCCGAAAGGGAAGCATAGGTGGCTCATTGACGACCCCATTCAGCTTTTGCACACACCGAAGCGCGATCAATCAGGTGAGTGATCATACAAGCTATCTTCATCCTGTCGGATGGGAACTTACATGACATGAGTTCAAAATGTAACTCACACTGACTAATAAATGGTCTGATGTCACCGAACTCATCTGAGAAGCATTCAGGCGGAGACACATGATTGCAGTAGACAGGTTCTGGAACGGAAGCCAGTGTGGCTGCTGACGGCCCTGGTGGAGGTGCATTGGTGCTGCTGGTGACCGTAACAGTAGAAGCCTGATGATTGAGTCCTGACAGTAAGTGACCCATCTGGGCACTCACTGACGCCATAAACGTGTCCTGGCGTTAAGCGAGGTCGCTAAACCTGGAAGAGAGAGCGGTGAGGTGGTCTTTCTGCTGCGCGAGCTGCTTACTATGGTGGCGTACCACCAGCTGGAACGGGTCAGAGCTGGCTGTGTTCACCATGGCCAGTTTGTTCTATCAGGCTGGATGGTCAGGAATTGCTGGACACAAATGCATGGCTCATACAAGCAGCTTTGGTTGTAAAAAAGCTTTCCTTGAGTGGATAGCAATGGTCGGTACATGAATAGGCAGTCAAGAAAAAACAGCAGTACAAGAATCATCAGGCAATCAGCATGGTCGAGGCAACAGGCTAGAGGTCAGGTACACACTATGAGGCAGGCAGGACTAGGAACCCAGGAACAGAGCTGGAATGCAGGCACGAGGCACAACAAACTGGCGACTAGCAAATGCACCCAGTGAGCTTATGCAACCCCAGGTGATAATCAGCAAATTAGGAACAGGTGTGCATGGAAAGCACCAGAACAAGGGCGTGGCCAGAGAAAGGGAAACATCCATCACCAAGAGACAGACAGACCCAAGAAGAAAAACCCAGCAAGAGAAACACCACACAGAAAAACAAAACACAGCAAAACAGAAAAGTAACAAAACACACCAAAGAAAATAAAACAGAAAACCAGACAAATATTTAAACTCTGACAACGTCAGCATTCTGAGATTGTGTGGTGATATGAATTGAAAGTGTACCTCTCTGTTTCACCAGGTTTCTGCATCATGCAGATCGCTGCCATTGGCCAAGTCTTCTGGACCTGGCAAAGATGAGGTAGGCGGCCATGGTTCACTTTTGGATGACTCCACACAAAAGAAAGCTCTTGGACAGAGAGCCACACCGCCACCATCCCCACTGCTGTCAGAACTACTGAAGAAGGGCAGTCTATTAACCGCAAATGCCAATCTGGTATGTCAAAGTGGTCAGTTTTTTGTGTGCATTTGCTCTTCTTTGAGACCAAGTGTTGAACTATATTTACACAGTTTCCACTGCAGATACAAGTGTGGTATCAGCAACAATGAAAAATGTATCATAATAATGAGAAAAATATGCAAACTGTCCACATGTAATGATGACGTACACTGTGGCCTTTGGTCTTTTTCATTTTGTGTTTTGTTTAGCAGCTTGTAGACTCTACATATTACATTTATAAGGTTTTTTTATGCCACCTACACATCACCCCGTAAAAATTGTTCATCTTTTATTATTCATCACACATAAAATTGTGTTGGCTATCGGCGGGAATCTGAACACGTCCTTTCTGTGCGGCGTTTGCATGTTCTCCCCACATTTGCATGGGTTCCCTCTGGGTGCTTTGGCTTCCTCCCACTTCCAAAGACATGCGTGTTAGGCAGTGATGGTAAATGGACTGCATTTATATAGTGCTTTTTTTTATGTGCATCAGAAGCTCAAAGCGCTTTACAATTATGCTTAACATTCACCCATACACACTCACACACTGATATCAGGGTGCTGCCATGCAAGGCGTTGACTACACACCGGGAGCAACTAGAGGATTAAGGACTTTGCCCAAAGGACCCTTAGTGATTTTCCAGTTTTGAACTGAGGATCCTCTGATCTGAAGCCCAACGCTTAACCACTAGTCCAGGGGTGCTCAACCTTTTTCCAACTAACGTCAAATTTTAAAGTTGACAGTGTATTGACATCTACCAAGCCATATCAAAATCCATAGTGTAGCCACAATTTATTGTACACCAATATAATAACCCAATTTTCTAGCACTAAGATAAAGTTTTAACAATAATAATACATTATTGAATTAAATGTGCATGGTGCAAAGAATAAGCACAAGTAGGCCTAGGACTGGCCCATAACAACACAACAACAAACAACCCAAATTATACAATGCCTAATTCAGGTTGGAAAAGTTGTTCCCTACCTTAGCTGGGCTTCTGGCACTGAGAGGAGGAAGCTAGTCTCTCATAGTCCAGACAGTAGGAGCCAGCCATAAGCAGGCCGCAAGGTGGTCATCATTCATGGTGGATCTGTATTTTGACTTGATGATTTTCATGTGTGAAAAGGGAGACTCACACAAATATGTTGAGCCAAAAAAAATGCAGTCAAATTCTGTGCAGTTTGTCTAATTTTGGGGTAGTTCTCTTTCTGCATTAGATAACAGAATTGGACATTAATGTCTGGATTTGAGCTTAATGTCATTTTTCAGTGTGAGGATCTCATTCTCAATAGCACAGCTATCCAGGTTTAAGAGTGATGCTCCTTTGGACGTTATACAATCCACATCTATTTTTCCCCAAATAAAAAACAGAGAAAACCGACAACAGGCTCAGTGGATGCAAAGTCAGTAAAGTGCCTGTCAAATTCTGACAAGATGCTCTGCACTTGATCATCATAACGTGCACTGTCACAGTCTTTGCCCTGATGTTTAAGTTCTGTGTTCATGTGTGAAAAGTTCCCCAGGTCACACCTAATGTCGTTGTGCAGCAGCAGGTCTGTGTGTTCTGCACATCTCCTCCTGCTGCTCACGGAATAATCACCTCTGCAGAATCCTGGCCCGAACAGAACATGAACTCTTGTTTGCCACATCCATCGCATCTTCCATATTTATGGGCTGTTATGCTGCTAGCTGACTTTTCAATTCCTAGACTTTTTGGGCGCGCATAGGAGATTTCGCCGGGAAGTTTGCATCGTACCTCTTGTGGATCATCTGGAAATGCCACTCCAAATTCCCTAAAGCCACATTTGCATTGCAGATAAAACAGATGGACAAATAATCCTCCTCTCACTCTGAATGAATATGATAAGTTTTCGATTTTTTTTTAGCCTCCACCAGTGTAGCAGCCCCTTACTCTGCTTCTCCTTCTTCTTCAGTGGCGTTTAACGGCATCCGGCATCATTATTGGTGCATTGCTGCCACCTCCTGCATCAGTCTGTTATAGCAGCATTAAATCCTCTCAATGAGTCCAGTGACTTTTTTTTTTTTTCATGCGATCAACTGAAACTCAGCCTGCAATCGACTGGTTGACCGCGATCGACTGGTTGGTCACTAGACCGTCACCTCCCTGTATGTTGGACACGTCACTTTAAAAAGTAACATCTCCCAAAAAATAGCTGAGTTGGTGAAGCAATCGCAAAAAGTATTTTTTTTTCGGTTCCCTGTGGAGAAGAAAAGACAAAGCGAGTGGGAGACATCATGTCAGTGTTAGCCTACACGGCTAACCAGAGTAGCTCCATTGTCTTGCCTGCAAAACTGCCTCAACACGTTTGAGCTCTGGATCATAAACAAACCGCAACACATGTCCACTTTCCACCACATCATCACTTTTTCTTTGTATTTTCACTTTGCATGTAATTTGCCCAAAAAAAACAAAACATTGAAAATGTCGTGGTTTGTACCCTAGAAGTAGAGAAATTACGCCATATGCGTCATATCTTACTCCTTTAGCGCCCACCCCCAAACGAGACTGCGGTCTCCTATGCAACACCCTTCTCACTGTGCGTGCAGAGTGATAAGTGCATTTATGTACAAGGAAACACTTAAGCTCTGTGAGAAATGTGATTTTTACATCAATGAATGTCTTTATATTTCAGATTGGGGAAAGCAGTGCATCTTCTGGTCATATGACAAGTGCACATGACTTTCATCTGCCTGGACTACCTGCATCTCAGACAACAGGTGTAGATATTGTGCAGCTGGTTAATGAAATGTTTACACAGAATGTTTTCAAATGGAAATTTCTGGTTTGTGGGCATTTTGTGAGACGCCAGTGGTTAGTAATGGCAACAAACACGTTGCTGTGGACTGGGATGTTTGGTTACAATTTGGGTTTGTGTACTTAATGTATTTCTGTGTGCTTGGATGGCAGGTGCTCCGATGTTGTCCCGTCTCCTGGAGGCAAGCTCCGCCCAGTTTCCTGCCCCATTAGGTTTGATGAGTAGTGCAGACTCTACCTCCAGTGCCCCTCCCTCCGCTGTTTCACCTGTTCCTGTGGGCTCTACTGCATCAGCAAGTACAGGTGGGTACAATATCTAGACTGGTACATACAGAAAGGTCGACGTGAAAAGGGCGCATGGGACCTTTTTGCAGTGAAGCAAAAATGCTAAACACGAAGCCACCATGCTGCCGATAAAACTTTCATTGGTATTTGAACATATTTACATTGTGTGTGGGGGGGGGACAAATAACTATGTCACTAATAAAAGAATGAACTACCAAACAAGTAAAGTCTAGAGCAGGGGTTTTCAAAGTGTGGGAGAGTGAGGCCTCCCTCAGAGGACAAATGAATAGCTGCCCCACCCCCCACCAACACACATACACACAATTTCAATATCTTTGTGTGTTTCCTTTTATTCTTTTACACATCTTAAACACATTTTAAAGGTATTTGTTGGTTTTTTTAAGGAACTGTCTATGCATTTACACATTTTACAGCCTTTGTAAACATTTTAAACATGTTTTTAAAGAACTTTCTATTCTTTCACATATTTTACACCCTTTTCAAACATTTAAAACATATGTTTTTAAAAGAACTTTCTATTCTTCTATTTTTATCTTTTGTCATATTTTAGACATAATTTTTTTTAAACACTGAAACATCTCTGTGTGTTTTAAAATGTCTTTGACATAACTAACACATTTTAACAAAAATAATAAGGGATGGGTATTGATAAGATTTTATCAGTATCGATGCCATTATCGATTCCGCTTATCGATCCAATTCCTTATCGATTACCTTATCAATACCTCCTGTGAATTTTCTGTGTACTAAAAGTAGGCTTTACAGGTTTTCTATGTCAACAACATTTTATTGAGTCTTAAAGTAAATAAATATGAAATTGGTCACTGGATCCTTGATCTCTGGACATAAATAAAAATAAACAAAATCTGTACTTTTTGTCAAAAGCATTTCCTTTCAGACATTAATGGCATGAATGTCACTCCATACCTCTAAGCTGAGCTCTTGCAGCTGGTTGTGCTGCAAGTCGGCGTCAGTGTAATTCATAAAGAATGCAGGGTGTCTCATTTTGGAAGGAAAAAACATTTTAGTCTGTTGTCTGTGTTACAACGTTTGGAAAGAGGCACCGCACAGTTTGAAAACCACTGGTCGAGACTTTTACCCTCCCATGAGTAAGTTTGGCAACAGTGGTAAGGATCAGTTTTGTTTTGTATGATATCATATGAACAGTTAACTCAGTATTTCACGCATAATCTTATGAATTTCCACACTTAGGTGTATCACAGATTTTGCATTTAGTGTTCAGAAACTTGGGTTTGGCTGAGGGTTGGGTTACAATAACTGTAATAATGAGTATAGCGTAGTATAATAAGTATGCCTTCTTTTGGTCAAAAGACCCGCCATTTTTTTTCAGTCACATGATCACAGCCTCTTGGCTGACAGATATGTGAAATATGTATGATATTTTGTGCACATTATGTATGTTATATTATAACTTCTTCATCAGCATAAGCTGTAAGGATAAACTGCCTCAGTTTATTATTTCAGTTTTTACCGTGTTGCCCGTGAGGATCCACAGGGTCTAGATTGGGTAGTGTTTATAAAATAGGCAGCTGACATTTTTCAATGGTGGTAATAAATTAAGCAAAGTTTCTATAATGAGTTGGAATGGTGTGTGAATCCAGAATGTTTTTAGAACCTTAGACCTCAACATTTTGTAGAAGAGGAACTCAGTCCTTTTATTTCCTGTTAATTATGTAATGTTTTAATATTCATTTACTGTCTTAATGCATTTATAAATTTAGTTTCTTGTTAGCATAGGCATACTATTATTATTATTATATATTTATTATTATTATTGTATTTTATTATTACTATTTTATCGTTACGTCTATTTTGTCATTTGATTTTTAAATGGACCACAATAGAAATAAGTGTTTTCACTTTCTTGTGTCATCCATGTATTTTTAACGCATTTATAATTATATCATTACATGCTTTTAATACATTTACCACCCCCTGCTGGAATGGCATGTTAGTCCAGATTGTAATTAGCAACATTAGTTGATATCTGTGTTTTCTCTTTAATCCCCTATTTGCTCCCGGTGTGTAGTGAGCGCCTTGTATGGCAGCACCCTGACATCGGGGTGAATGTGAGGCATTATTGTAAAGCGCTTTGAGCGTCTGATGCAGATGGAAAAGCGCTATATAACTGCAGTCCATTTACCATTTCTCCAAAAATGTTAGTCCTATCAATGTTCCGTTTTAGTGCCGTTAATCCTTGACCCAGAATACACAAGAATACCAAACTGCAAATGTCAGCTTTCCCCAGTCGCACGTATGCAGAGCTTTTTGCTTTTTCTGCATTCTGCTGCAAGCAGGTGCTTTTAACTTTTACACACGCACAAACCGAGACGGTGACTGCTGCAAGCAGGCGCTTTTAATTTTTACACACGTACAAACAGAGATGGTGACTGCTGCAAGCAGGTGCTTTTCATTTTTACACATGCAGCAACAGAGACGGTGGCGGAAGACATCAAAAGCAATACTCTTTTTACTCATGGTAATGACAGTATGACACTTAACTAAACTAACTAAACCAGTTGAGCTACACCAACACAATATATCAATAACACTAACAACACTGTTAAACTAACATGACCCACAGTGACATTTAAAACCCCAAAACCCTGACCTCTCATGGTGCATTGCAGCACAATGTCCATTATTTACTAGTTAGATAAAATTGCTCATTTCACTAAAAATATTAGTCCCATCAACTTCTGTTTTCGCAGCATTCATCCTTGACCCAAAATACATTACAGAAGCATACCAAACGGCAAATGTCAGCTCTTCACAGTTTCTGTGTGATTGAAGCCATACGCATGCACGCACACAGAGGCCACTTGGCTGTTATAATATAGATCATTACAGCAGGAAACCTCCAGCATAACAGACTCAGTGGGGTAACCATCTGCTGTGGCCATACCAATGATGCCAAACAAAAACACAACACAACATTGACAGAACATGCAATGATAACAATGTTGGTGCTAAATTGGGAACCCAATAAAATAGATCATGTTAGCAAGTCAGTCATTAAATTGATCAGGCTGGAGAATTTCCAGAGCTAACCCTCAACTTAGATGTGCCTACAACCTCTCCCCAAATGCCTCATCGTCCTGAGTTCCAAAGTTTAATTTAGAGCTTATAAATGTATAAATACACCCACAAAATGCACTTAATTTTTGTGACACTTTCAGGAAGGTCTTTATGCAATGAAGTGTTAACAACGAAATCAGTTATATCAGAGTCAGTACATGAAATAAGGATATCGTTTTGGGTGGTCTGACTCCTCACCAGCATGCAGTAACATGCAATTGGGAATGTGTGCATGAAGGATGGACAAATTGTGCAAAACATTATGGTTGTGAACATTTGGAAAACTGGGCTGATGGGATTTTCATTTTATTTGGTGCAAAAGGGGACGTCATGGTGTCATTTTTGCCTGCTGGAGACACCGCTGAGTCTGCAGTGGAAAAAGTATTGGAGCTCAGTGACGAGGACGTGACTGTGGCCTACATGGGAGATGAACTGGACCTGAAAACAGTGGGGGACATTATTGCCATAATTGAAGACAAGGTACAACATAATATAGAGTTCTGTAGACACACTGGAGATCATTAGTTCCAAAATGAAACTAATGAACTAAGACAACTATTCCTGCACTCAGCTGAGGGAGGTGTCCTTGGAACTGTGAAGAAAATGATTCCTTCTCCTTTGTGAAACTTGTATGAAAACATTTAGCTGAAGCTATCGACAACCACTAAGTTCTATGATATGATTTTAGCTTTGGCTTTTTTTTTTTTAACTCTAAAACCCTGAAAAACAAAACTAAAGAGTTGAAATTTTAATATGTTGTAGCATAAACATGGAGGTTCCCAAAAGGCTTTAGCATGCCAAGATCAGATAATGTACATAATGTACATAAACAACTAAAGGAACAAATAAGAGTAAACAGCATAGGCTGAATATATAACAGTAGTTTCCATCGAGCACACAGTTTATTCACAGGTGACAGGTGATTCGTTAAAGGTAGGCTCCAGCCCCCCGCGACCCTTAATTGGACAAAGTGGTAGAAGATAAATGAATGAATTTATTTTCATTTATATAGCGCCAAATCACAACAGAGTTGCCTCAAAGCGCTTCACACAGGTAAGGTCTAACCTTACCAACCCCCAGAGCAACAGTGGTAAGGAAAAACTCCCTCTGAGGAAGAAACCTCAAGCACACCAGATTCAAAGGGGTGACCCTCTGCTTGGGCCATGCTACAAACATAAATCACAGAAATTCACCGACGAATATACAAGAAATGCTATTGGTGCACAGGACAGGAGGCTCACCAACACGAATACAACTCCCATCTCTGGATGGAGCTGCACCTTAAACAGAGAGAAAAAACAGAATCAGGCATCAGAAAGACAAAAGATACTGTATAATTTGCCAGCATTAAACAACAAGAAAAACTTCACTAAAGACCCAGAATTTAGGTAAAGTTGATGCCGCAGCCCGCTCCAATTACTAATAAATTAATTAAAAGAGTAAAAAGCGTAAAACAAAACTGTACCAGTATGCTAGCCATATGAAAGGGAAAATAAGCGCGCCTTAAGTCTGGACTTGAAAATCTCCACAGAATCTGACTGTTTTATTGACGCAGGGATATCATTCCACAGAACAGGGGCACGATAAGAGAAAGCTCTGTGACCCGCAGACTTCTTATTCACCTTAGGGACACAAAGTAGTCCTGCACCCTGAGAAAGTATAGCCCGGGCCGGTACGTAAGGTTTAATTAGGTCAGCGAGGTAGGGAGGTGCCAGTCCATGAATAGTTTTATAGGTTAGTAGCAGAACCTTAAAATCTGATCTCACTGGGACAGGAAGCCAGTGAAGGGATGCCAAAATGGGTGTAATGTGGTTGTACTTTCTGCTTCGTGTCAAAAGTCTGGCTGCAGCATTTTGACCCAATTGGAGACCCCTAATGCTAGACTGCGGTAAAGCAGAAAATAGAACATTGCAGTAGTCCAATCTAGAAGAGATAAATGCATGGATCAGGGTCTCAGCATCAGCCATAGACAGGATGGGACGAATCTTCGCTATATTTCGCAGGTGGAAGAAAGCAGTCCTAGTAATATTTCTAATGTGGTGGCCAAAGGACAACGAAGGATCAAAAATTACCCCAGGGTTCCTCGCTTTGTCAGTGTGATGTATGACACACGAGCCGAGGCTGAGTGTGAACTGGTCAAATTGATGCCGATGTCTCACTGGACCAAGAACAATCATTTCAGTCTTATCAGTGTTTAAAAGTACGAAGTTTCTAGACATCCAACTTCTCACTGCTGAAAGGCAATCTTCTAAGGATTTTATGTGAACGAGATTACCAGCAGTTATCGGCATGTATAACTGAGTATCATCTGCATAGCAGTGAAAGGTAATCCCAAAACGCCACAATATGTGCCCAAGGGGTGCTATATAAAGGGAGAAAAGCAGGGGGCCTAAGACAGACCCCTGTGGAACCCCAAATGTCATGTCACTAAGGTTAAAGGTAGTGTTACTGTACAAAACACAGTGAGAATGACTGTTCAAGTATGACGTCAGCCATGCAAGGGCACTCCCAGTAATCCCAAAATGATTTTCCAGCCTATCAAGTAGAATATGATGATCCACTGTATCAAATGCAGCACTGAGATCTAACAGCAACAGAACCGTAGTGGTGTCCGAATCCATTGTAAGCAGAAGATTATTCACCACTTTAGTGAGACCCGTCTCTGTGGAATGATATTTTCTAAAAGCAGACTGCAGTGGCTCAAAGAGATTATTCTCAGTAAGATAGTCTACAAGCTGCCGTGACACCACTTTTCCAGAATTTTAGAGAAAAATGATAGATTTGATATCGGCTGATAGTTTTTCAATACACTAGGGTCAAGATTAGGTTTCTTAAGTAATGGTTTAATCACTGCAGATTTTAAACATTTAGGAACAGATCCAGAAGTTAAAGAAAGATTAATAATTTCCAGCACATTCGGCCCAAGAGTGGGCCACAGGTCCTTAAACAGTTTTGTTGGTATAGGCCCAAATAAACAGGTTGTGCTTTTTGTTGATGTTACGAGTTTTGTCAGCATGCCTAGTGAGATACTATCAAATTCTTTAAATCTAGGTAATACCTCAGTTGTGGCGCCCACCTCAATAGCAGGGTGTAGTGGCTGGGCTAAGGCATGCCAGGATATGTTTAACCTGATGTCTTCTATTTTCTTCTGAAAGTAATCCAGGAAATCTTGTGCTGTAAAAGGAGGGCGAACTGCAGGTGGTTGTCCTTGCATAAGTGTTGCCACCGTGTTGAACAAGAACTTTGAGTTATGCTTGTTTTTGTTGATCAAATCAGAGTAGTAGGTCAATAATGCATGCCAATAATGCATGCTTATAGTCTAAGATAGCATCACGCCACGCAAGGTGAAATACTTCTAATTTTGAACGACGCCATTTCCGTTCTAGACCTCTTGCTTTATGCTTGAGGTCACGCAGATAAGCATTGAACCAAGTTGACTGTGATTTGGGGGAGCGCGGTTTTAACACAGGTGGTGCAATCATGTCGAGTGTAGTTTTGAGCACTGAGTTTAAACTATCCACAAGTCTGTCTACTGACTGGGTATTTGTCAAGTGTGAAGCTAAGACATCAGGCAGTCTAGCTTCGAGTTCAGTCTTAGTTGACGAGTTGATGCATCGCCGTAATGATATATAAGGTTGTTGTTCCACTAAACACGGCAGCGAAACTGTAAACTTAATGAGTGATCAGACACCACTGACGTAAGAGGCATGATGTCAATATTCATGACAGCAATACCACATGCGTGAACCAGATCCAGGATATTTCCACTAATGTGCTTCGAATCCTGAATGCATTGCCGAAATCCTAATGCATCCACAATTTCCATAAATGATTTGCAGAGGGGATCAGAAGGCTTATTTATATGAATGCTAAAGTCACCAATGATCAGAATGTTATCTACACTAGTTGACAATGAACGCACCAAATTCATCTAAGAATTCAGAATATAGGCCAGGAGGCCTATATACAGTGACAAAGTAATATGACTGATTTTTATTCTTCTGACCTTGGCAATGTGTAATATCCTGAGCAGAGCGGAGAATCAGATGCTCAAACGAGTTAAATTTGTGACCCCCAACAGCTAATAAGCATGGATTAAAAAAAAAAAAAGGAATTATTTTCTGGGCTATACATTGCATGGAGTATATGAGGTTTATTAGAAAAGTATCCGACCTTATTATTTTTTTCAAAAACCATATGGATTTGAATCATGTGTGATTGCGTCAGACAAGCTTGAACCCTCGTGCGCATGCGTGAGTTTTTCCACGTCTGTCGGTTGCGTCATTCGCCTGTGAGCAGGCTTTGAGTGAGGAGTGGTCCACCCCCTCGGCGGATTTTCATTGTCAGGAAATGGCGGAATGATTTGGGCTTTTTTTCCATCAGAATCTTTTCAGAAACTGTTAGAGACTGGCAGCTGGAAACCATTCGAAAAATGTATCTGGCTTTTGGTGAAAATTTTACGGGCTTCACAGAGAATAAGGACTGTTACTACAGCTTTAAGGACGGCTTTATGGACGCTTGGCGCGCCACGCTCCATGCCGCCATCGAGAGCCACAAACCACCGGATCATTTCTAAACGGATGGCTCTGTGGAGCCGGGACCGTCGTGTGCACTTGCTCTGGTTATCACAAGAGCTGGACATCAACCATTTTCCGGCAGATTTCAATTTTAACAAGAGATTTTGTCATGGAAAGCCGAGTGGAGGCTTCGCGCATCACGATGGATTCGCTACTGGAGCGAGACAAAACCACCTCCGTTTTGGTCTCACAGGACGGCTTTGAGATGGCGTTCAGACAGCTGTCGGTGGTTTTTCCATCGAGTGATTATCCAAGAAATTGTGGATGTGCCTGGACATGCCAGAACATGTCCCGTGAGGCTTCATCACGGCGTTGCTGTGCGCCATGCGGCACTGCCGCGACGTGCGAAGCCTCCGCTCCTCTTTCCATGACAAAAACTCCTGTAACAGTGGAATGTGCCGTTCATTTCCAAACTGGACGCTGTGTTTTATCCGGGACGTCGTCTAACTAGCACAGGAATTGTGAAAAGACGTGGACATCAGCACTTTTTCGGCACATTGATACAGACGTGCGGAGGAATTCCACGCGTCGTGGCGGTGCCGCATGGCGCAAAGCAACGCTGTGATGAAGCCTCACGGGACATGTTCTGGCATGTCCAGGCACATCCACAATTTCTCGGATAATCACTTGATGGAAAAACCAGCGACAGCTGTCTGAACGCCATCTCAAAGCCGTCCTGTGAGACCAAAACGGAGGTGTTCCTTTGTCTCGCTCCATCAGCAAATCGGTCGTGACGTGCGAAGCCTCCGCTCGGCTTTCCATGAGAAAATCTCTTAAAAGTGAAATCTGCCGGAAAATGGCTGATGTCCAGCTCTTGTGATAACCAGAGAAAGTGCACACGGCGGTCCCGGCTCCACAGAGCCATCCGTTTAGAAATGATCCGGTGGTTTGTGGCTCTCGATGGCGGCACGGAGCGCGGCACGCCGAGCGTCCTTAAAGCCGTCCTTAAAGCTGTAGTAACAGTCCTTATTCTCTGTGAAGCCCGTAAAATTTTCACCGAAAGCCAGATAAATTTTTCGAATGGTTTCCAGCTGCCAGTCTCTAACAGTTTCTGAAAAAATTCTGATGGAAAAAAAGCCCAAATCATTCTGCCATTTCCTGACAATGAAAATCCGCCGTGGGGGATGGACCACTCCTCACTCAAAGCCTGCTCACAGGCGAATGACGCAACCGACAGGTGTGGAAAAACTCACGCATGCGCATGAGGGTTGAAGCTTGTCTGACGCAATCACACGTGATTCAAATCCATATGGTTTTTGAAAAAATAATAAGGTCGGATACTTTTCTAATAGACCTCGTAAGTTGCATCATAAACACACAAAAAACTAAACAAGCAATACAAATAAATCACATTAATTTTTGAAACAAATATTTCACAAGAATTCAAGGAAAAAAATTGTTAATCTGGAAAGGCTATTCAGTAACACTCTAGCCTATGTACGCTACGTAGCCTACGTTTTTTTCCACTGTACTGAAAATGTACTGAATTGTCATTTTTGTGTATGTCACACCCCTATTTCTGACATATAAGTCACTTCAATTATAAGTAATAAGACATTCCAAACTAGTACAAACAAAAAAAGGACTTATTGTCGAGAAAATGTGGTAATACAATTAGTCTGGCTTGATCTCCATCTCCTCAAGGTGACGCATGTTGGTTTTGTGCAATCACTGTCACTTTCGCTTGTTGGATTAGTGTATGTGCTCCAACAGGAACAAACTTTTTTGACTGTTAAAACATCATTAAAAAAATGTTAGCTAATTTAAGTTAGGAACTAAATTTAGTGGAAACTAACTGGTCCACTAATGGTTTGCAAAGTTGGCTCAAAAGCTAATCCGGTGAATAAAAAGTTAGCTTCACTGTTTAGCTATTAGCTGATTAGCTGAACTGTACCTACCACCACCTGCATGTATCATTAACAGTGCAGTTTGAAACTTAAGTTTAATGTTTGTTTTGTGTGTGTGTGTGTGTGTGTGTGTGTGTGTGTGTGTGTGTGTGTGTGTGTTACTATCCGATAGGCCACTAACCCTATGTCGTGGCGTGGCGTCCGTCATAGTCATCGTCCGTTTATTGCAATATCTCAAAAACTGATTTTTTTTTTTTTTTTTCTTTTTTCTAATTTGGCAAGGGCATAATATGGGTCATTGACAATGTTCCCATCTAAAAATCATATTTGTAGATTTATTTGTTTGGAAATGGCAGCCATTTTCTATGCCACAAATAGCTATTTTTTGAGGACTTAAAGGGAATTTTCTCAAAAGCTGTCTGATAACTTTTTCTAATTTGTCAAGGGTGTAATATGGGCTGTTGACATATTTCACATCAAAAAAGTATAGTCATAGATTCATTTGTTTGAATATGGCAGCCATTTTATGCCAAAAACAGCCAGTTTGGGTATTTGGACCCAGTTTTCTCAAAAACTGTCTAGCTTTTCTTGTAATTTAATAAGGGCACAATATTGGTTATTGACATTGTTCCCGCAGATTTGTTTGTTTGGAAATGTTCTCCTTGAATTGCTGGCTGTCTGAGTGGTGTCCAAAAAATGAGGTGGGCTTCATAGATAATTGGCAAAGCTTCTGGGGAAAACCTGGTCTTGTTAGGAGAGACGGCATCCATCCCACTTTGGATGGAGCAGCTCTCATTTCTAGAAATCTGGCCAATTTTCTTAAATCCTCCAAACCGTGACTATCCAGGGTTGGGACCAGGAAGCAGAGTTGTAGTCTTACACACCTCTCTGCAGCTTCTCTCCCCCTGCCATCCCCTCATTACCCCATCCCTGTAGAGACGGTGTCTGCTCCCAGACCACCAATAACCAGCAAAAATCTATTTAAGCATAAAAATTCAAAAAGAAAAAATAATATAGCACCTTCAACTGCACCACAGACTAAAACAGTTAAATGTGGTCTATTAAACATTAGGTCTCTCTCTTCTAAGTCCCTGTTGGTAAATGATATAATAATTGATCAACATATTGATTTATTCTGCCTTACAGAAACCTGGTTACAGCAGGATGAATATGTTAGTTTAAATGAGTCAACACCCCCGAGTCACACTAACTGTCAGAATGCTCGTAGCACGGGCCGAGGCGGAGGATTAGCAGCAATCTTCCATTCCAGCTTATTAATTAATCAAAAACCCAGACAGAGCTTTAATTCATTTGAAAGCTTGACTCTTAGTCTTGTCCATCCAAATTGGAAGTCCCAAAAAACAGTTTTATTTGTTATTATCTATCGTCCACCTGCTCGTTACTGTGAGTTTCTCTGTGAATTTTCAGACCTTTTGTCTGACTTAGTGCTTAGCTCAGATAAGATAATTATAGTGGGCGATTTTAACATCCACACAGATGCTGAGAATGACAGCCTCAACACTGCATTTAATCTATTATTAGACTCTATTGGCTTTGCTCAAAAAGTAAATGAGTCCACCCACCACTTTAATCATATCTTAGATCTTGTTCTGACTTATGGTATGGAAATAGAAGACTTAACAGTATTCCCTGAAAACTCCCTTCTGTCTGATCATTTCTTAATAACATTTACATTTACTCTGATGGACTACCCAGCAGTGGGGAATAAGTTTCATTACACTAGAAGTCTTTCAGAAAGCGCTGTAACTAGGTTTAAGGATATGATTCCTTCTTTATGTTCTCTAATGCCATATACCAACACAGTGCAGAGTAGCTACCTAAACTCTTGACGAGATAGAGTATCTCGTCAATAGTTTTACATCCTCATTGAAGACAACTTTGGATGCTGTAGCTCCTCTAAAAAAGAGAGCTTTAAATCAGAAGTGCCTGACTCCGTGGTATAACTCACAAACTCGTAGCTTAAAGCAGATAACCCGTAAGTTGGAGAGGAAATGGCGTCTCACTAATTTAGAAGATCTTCACTTAGCCTGGAAAAAGAGTCTGTTGCTCTATAAAAAAGCCCTCCGTAAAGCTAGGACATCTTTCTACTCATCACTAATTGAAGAAAATAAGAACAACCCCAGGTTTCTTTTCAGCACTGTAGCCAGGCTGACAAAGAGTCAGAGCTCTATTGAGCTGAGTATTCCATTAACTTTAACTAGTAATGACTTCATGACTTTCTTTGCTAACAAAACTTTAACTATTAGAGAAAAAATTACTCATAACCATCCCAAAGACGTATCGTTATCTTTGGCTGCTTTCAGTGATGCCGGTATTTGGTTAGACTCTTTCTCTCCGATTGTTCTGTCTGAGTTATTTTCATTAGTTACTTCATCCAAACCATCAACATGTTTATTAGACCCCATTCCTACCAGGCTGCTCAAGGAAGCCCTACCATTATTTAATGCTTCGATCTTAAATATGATCAATCTATCTTTGTTAGTTGGCTATGTACCACAGGCTTTTAAGGTGGCAGTAATTAAACCATTACTTAAAAAGCCATCACTTGACCCAGCTATCTTAGCTAATTATAGGCCAATCTCCAGCCTTCCTTTTCTCTCAAAAATTCTTGAAAGGGTAGTTGTAAAACAGCTAACTGATCATCTGCAGAGGAATGGTCTATTTGAAGAGTTTCAGTCAGGTTTTAGAATTCATCATAGTACAGAAACAGCATTAGGGAAGGTTACAAATGATCTTCTTATGGCCTCAGACAGTGGACTCATCTCTGTGCTTGTTCTGTTAGACCTCAGTGCTGCTTTTGATACTGTTGACCATAAAATTTTATTACAGAGATTAGAGTATGCCATAGGTATTAAAGGCACTGCGCTGCGGTGGTTTGAATCATATTTGTCTAATAGATTACAATTTGTTCATGTAAATGGGGAATCTTCTTCACAGACTAAAGTTAATTATGGAGTTCCACAAGGTTCTGTGCTAGGACCAATTTTATTCACTTTATACATGCTTCCCTTAGGCAGTATTATTAGACGGTATTGCTTAAATTTTCATTGTTACGCAGATGATACCCAGCTTTATCTATCCATGAAGCCAGAGGACACACACCAATTAGCTAAACTGCAGGATTGTCTTACAGACATAAAGACATGGATGACCTCTAATTTCCTGCTTTTAAACTCAGATAAAACTGAAGTTATTGTACTTGGCCCCACAAATCTTAGAAACATGGTGTCTAACCAGATCCTTACTCTGGATGGCATTACCCTGACCTCTAGTAATACTGTGAGAAATCTTGGAGTCATTTTTGATCAGGATATGTCATTCAAAGCGCATATTAAACAAATATGTAGGACTGCTTTTTTGCATTTACGCAATATCTCTAAAATCAGAAAGGTCTTGTCTCAGAGTGATGCTGAAAAACTAATTCATGCATTTATTTCCTCTAGGCTGGACTATTGTAATTCATTATTATCAGGTTGTCCTAAAAGTTCCCTAAAAAGCCTTCAGTTAATTAAAAATGCTGCAGCTAGAGTACTGACGGGGACTAGAAGGAGAGAGCATATCTCACCCATATTGGCCTCTCTTCATTGGCTTCCTGTTAATTCTAGAATAGAATTTAAAATTCTTCTTCTTACTTATAAGGTTTTGAATAATCAGGTCCCATCTTATCTTAGGGACCTCGTAGTACCATATCACCCCAATAGAGTGCTTCGCTCTCAGACTGCAGGCTTACTTGTAGTTCCTAGGGTTTGTAAGAGTAGAATGGGAGGCAGAGCCTTCAGCTTTCAGGCTCCTCTCCTGTGGAACCAGCTCCCAATTCAGATCAGGGAGACAGACACCCTCTCTACTTTTAAGATTAGGCTTAAAACTTTCCTTTTTGCTAAAGCTTATAGTTAGGGCTGGATCAGGTGACCCTGAACCATCCCTTAGTTATGCTGCTATAGACGTAGACTGCTGGGGGGTTCCCATGATGCACTGTTTCTTTCTCTTTTTGCTCTGTATGCACCACTCTGCATTTAATCATTAGTGATCGATCTCTGCTCCCCTCCACAGCATATCTTTTTCCTGGTTCTCTCCCTCAGCCCCAACCAGTCCCAGCAGAAGACTGCCCCTCCCTGAGCCTGGTTCTGCTGGAGGTTTCTTCCTGTTAAAAGGGAGTTTTTCCTTCCCACTGTAGCCAAGTGCTTGCTCACAGGGGGTCGTTTTGACCGTTGGGGTTTTACATAATTATTGTATGGCCTTGCCTTCCAATATAAAGCGCCTTGGGGCAACTGTTTGTTGTGATTTGGCGCTATATAAAAAAATTGATTGATTGATTTTATGCCGAAATGGCCATTTTTCCTTGGCTTTTAATTGAGCTGGTAACCCACAGGGCCCTTGGCAATCTAGTTTGTGTTTGCCTTGGCTTCCAAATGTATGTACAGTGGGGTGAAAAAGTATTTAGTCAGTCCCTGATTGCAAGTTCTGCAAGTTCTCCTACTTAGAAAGATGAGAGAGGTCTGTAATTTTCAACATAGGTACATTTCAACTGTGAGAGACAATGAGAAAAAGAAAACCAGGAAATCACAATGTAGGATTTTAAAAGAATTTATTTGTAAATTATGGTGGAAAATAAGTATTTGGTCACCCACAAACAATCAAGATTTCTGACTCTCACAGACAAGTAACTTCTTTTTTAAGACGTTCTTCTGTCCTCCACCTGTTACCTGTATTAATGGCATCTGTTGGAACTCGTTATCTGTATAAAAGACACTTATCCACAGCCTCAAGCAGTCAGACTCCAAACTCAACCATGACCAAGACCAAAATGCTGTGGAAGGACACCAGGAAGAAAATTGTAGATGTGCACCAGCCTGGGAAGAGTAATTCTACAATAGTCAAGCAGGTTGGTGTGAATAAATCAACTGTGGGAGCAATTGTAAGAAAATTGAAGACATACAAGACCATTGATAATCTCTCTCGATCTGGGGCTCCACACAAGATGTCATCCCGTGGGGTCAAAATGATCATGAGAACGGTGAACAAAAATCCCAGAACTGCATGGAGGGACCTGATGAATGACCAGCAGAGAGCTGAGACCAAAGTAACAAAGGCTACACACTACGCAGGGAGGGACTCAAATCCTGCAATGCCAGTGTCTCCCTGCTTAAGCCAGTACATGTCCAGGCCCGTCTGAAGTTTCCCAGAGAGCATATGGATGATCCAGAAGAGGATCGGGAGAATATCGTGTGGTCAGATGAAACCAAAATAGAACTTTTTAGTAAAAACTCAACTAGTCATGTTTGGAGGAAGAAGAATGCTGAGTTGCATTCCAAGAACACCATACCTACTGTGAAGCATGGGGGTGGAAACATCATGCTTGGGGCTGTTTTTCTGCAAAGGGGACAGGACGACTGATCCGTGTTAAGGGAAGAATGAACGGGGCCATGTATCATGAGATTTTAAGCCAAAACCTCCTTCCATCAGTGAGAGTATTGAAAGTGAGAGTGAGAGAGTGAGAGTATGCAACATGGCTGGGTCTTCCAGCATGACAATGATCCCAAACAACTGCTCGGGCAATGAAGGAGTGGCTCCGTAAAAAGCATTTCAAGGTCCTGGAGTGGCCAAGCCAGTCTCCAGACCTCAACCCAATAGAAAATTTGTGAAGGGAGTTAAATGTTCAGTGTTGCCCAGCGACAGCCCCAAAACATCACTGTTCTAGAGGAGATCTGCATGGAGGAATGGGCCAAAATACCAGCCACAGTGTGTGCAAACCTGGTGAAGACTTACACGAAATGTTTGACCTCTGTCATTGCCAACAAAGATTATGTTACAAAGTATTGAGTTGAACCTTTGTTATTGACCAAATACTTAGTTTCCACCATAATTTATAAATAAATTCTTTAAAAATGCTACAATGTGATTTCCTGGATTTTTTTTTTTCCTCATTTTGTCTCACAGTTGAAGTGTACCTATGATGAAAATTACAGACCTCTCATCTTTCTAAGTAGGAGAACTTGCACAATCAGGCACTGAGTAAATACTTTTTTGCCCCACTGTAGGTCCTTGTACATTGACGTCTCTTCTTCCACAGGTGGATGAGAGTGCAGAGGCTTTGGATGCAGCTGCAGTTGAGGCTGCTCTGTCCCTGTGCGAGGAGAACGTCCACACACTGTCTGGTTCCTGGCAAGCTGGGCCATTCCAGCCCAGTGAATGTCACCCCTCAGTACCCACAGGAGACCCACAGTCCTTGTCTGGTCACAGCATCCTAGTGGGAAAGACACAAGTGCAGGGCGGGACCTCAAGTCCACATTCCTCTCTTTGCAACAGTCGAGATAACTGTTGCTCAGCTTTTTCCCTGGAAATACAGGCCCTGTCTCCCACCTCATCATCCTCGCTCAACGCGATGAGTTTGGAGCATTGCCAACCTGGAGCAGCTCCTCAACCTCTGGCAAAGAGAGAGAATAAAAAAAGCATGCACCAGGAAAGCCAGGCTTCATGGGGTACCGCAATAAAACGTGGTAAAACGTGTGAGAACTGTTCACAAAGAAAACCTGATAACCTGCATAAAGGTATGCACAACCACACATTAAATTCAGTATTCAGCGGCTTCAAAAAGTGTACGTGGTCTGTTCGAAAAGTATCCGGCCTTTTTATTTTTTTCAAAAACCTGATGGATTTGAATCACATGTGCTTGCATGAGCCAACCTTGAACCTTCGTGGGCATGCGTGAATTTTTTGCATCAAATTTTGCCAGAAACTGGGCGACAGCCAGGTGGAAACCATTCGGATTATTCAGACGGCTTTCGGTGACGATGCTATGGGCATCACACAGATTAAGGCTGCTTACCAGGAAATGACGCAATCGACAGGCGTGAAAAAATTCACGCATGCGCACAAAGGTTCAAGGTTGGCTCATGCAAGCACACGTGATTCAAATCCATCAGGTTTTTAAAAACAAAATAAAAAGGTTCGATACTTTTCTAACAGACCTTGTAGTTACATGCAATTTTCCTCAGGCATTTATTTGTTATTGTTCAACTTCACTGTCTTGGCAGACTCAGTATTAGAAGATAGCCCAGTGACAGAAAGGCATCCCAAGGTACAGCTCCAAATGAAGACGGTGAACATGATGCTTGTAACAGCAGTGCACTGTGCAGCATGCACTGCATCACAGTGTCCCCACTCTGTAATACGTGCTGAAAAGTTCTGTGCATGCTCCTCTGTCTTTGCAGGTGGTGAAGGCAGAGCACAGGGAAAGTGCTCAGGGGGAGCAGAATGATTCAGAAACCAAAGTGGAGCCAGAGGTCGCCGTGCTGGAGGTGTACAGAAGAGATGAGGACGGAGTAGGGGTGGATGCATTCCTCTCAGAGCCTGACGGGGAGGCGGAGCTTGAACCTGCCGCCAGCGAGAGTGAGGATGGATACAGCCTTCGCACGGCCTCCTCGTCTCTGCAGCTCCACACTACCACGGACTCCATCCCGAGCAGCCCGGCCTCATCACAGTTGTGAGTCTAAATGCATTCAGCAAGAAGAAATGTGTGTTTGAATCATGTGGTCAGATCCTAGACCGTTTTTGTTACGGACCTCAGGGCCTGTATCACACTGATTTCTTCTTCCTCTCATTTGGCTGCAACCATGAGCATAGAAATGATTTCAAAAGTTGCTTTGTGTGTGTGTGTGTGTGTGTCATAGTATTAAAGATCTTTGCATCTTGGTAAATTCAGGTAGATTCATGACAGGGGTGGATGTCTTCAGTGAGCTGTGTTTAACTGAAAACTGGTTCTTTTAAAAGGTCCATAGACATCCTGGTCCTTGTTAAGACTTTTGAAATGCAGACAGTCACATGTACACAGCATGAAATTACGTTAAGGAGAAAAAGTGGCAATGACAAAATCCATATTTTGAAATGTTGATTCCACCTGATAAGTTGTTTGTCTGTTGGCTGCTCCTGGTCGCCACAGCAGATCCAAGCACAGATCTGCTTTGAGTTTTGGCACAGGTTTTACACCTGGTGTCCTTACTGAAGCAAATCAAATTCTACATGGAGAACCACACACACAGGTCCTGGTCTTCCCAAGCACTCTCCCAGCCGAGTACCAGCCAGGACCTTCTTGGCTTCACTTCTGGAAACTGATGGAATCAGGTTTACACAAAGCAGGATGGCTGGATAATGTTTTAACTAAGACTGTTGATTATTAACATGTGACATATCCTGTGCTCACTTCCTTCTTATTTTCAAATCCCACTGTTTTGCAGCTCTGTGTGCAGCGAGGACCAGGAAGCTCTGCAGGCTCACAAGATCTGGAAGAAAGCCATTATGTTGGTGTGGCGTGCTGCAGCCAATCACAGGTCTTCACACTTCTCATGATGTCTGTAGATACGTATATTTAAAAAATAAAGAGAGAGAGAGGTACAACCTTTGTAGCATCACGACTAAAACAAATCTGGTTTTGCTGTAGGTATGCAAATGTCTTCCTGCAGCCGGTGACAGATGAAATCGCTCCAGGGTACCACAGTATCGTGCAAAGGTAAGCACAGGAAATTAGGGATGCACCGATCCTGATACCAGTATCGGGTATCGGCCCGATCCCGTATTCATTTACTCGTATTTGTACTCATAAAATGTCTCCGATACTCTGTGACCTCATACCCTTTACAGGAGCATGATGTCAACCTCTCAATGTGGGATTTTCACACACGCTCTGAAATTTCTGGACTATAAGCTGCTACCTTTTTCATACATTTTGAACACTGCGTCTAAACAGTGGTGTGGCTGATTTATGTTTTTTTTACAGGCTTTCATGTAATTTACTCATACTGTAAGTCGAAATACATCCGTCAATGCTGTCCATTGATTGGCTGAAAGCTGCGGTCCTCATGTGGAGAAAATTCACAGAGAATATAAATAAAAAGTCTTATCTGTTCTGAAGAATAATCCACATAAAGTCTCCTGGGTTTGGAACACAACATCTGAAAATACTTTATTTACTCGTGTGGCTGAAAAAAAAGTTCCTCCGTGACTTTGGCACTTTGCGCCAGTTCCTCCATCAGAACTCAGATCAGGGTTTCAGCAGCATCTGCCCTGTGGGAAACATGACTTACTTGCTTAGGGAGAAACGTGGCTGGAATAAGGTCCAGAACGCCAGATGTTCAATACTTGGCCCAGCTCCACCAACAAAGTACTTGGAATAGATGTATTTGTCCTTCTTGACGTGTGTGGGAGAAATTTGGTCAACCACAAGCATGACTCGAGTTCACCGCTTGTACTTCTTAGTGGTTTCAAAGATGGGACAAAGTTTACTCCTTCCATGTAATCCTTTGCAGGTATCTTGAATCGCCCCGAGTCCGACACAGGCCAGCATGTCCGCCAGCATGTTTTGCATGTTGGACGACCTCCTTCTTCCAATTCGTTGGAGTCTGCCTTTTTACGGTAGCCAAAGTAATCCCATACAGCCGACTTGGTCCTTTTAGACGAAGGGAAAAGTTCAGTGCAGGCTTCGCCTCCTTCAGCCATGATGCAGAGCTAGCTAACGTTAGCTGCCTGTTTGTAAACAGAGAAAGAGGTGCGTGTCAGGGGGAAGGGCGGCAGCAGCCGCCTCCGCTCTGCCTGTCAAGAATTCTCATAACCTGCTCATACCGTAGGCACGGTAAACAGAATAATTTAGTGGTTTTGATACCATGGCGCTTTCATACTGCGGTATACTGTGAAACGGCTTATCGGCCCATGTCTATTGATGAGTACCAAAATGTATGTACTCGTACTTGTACTCAGTCTGAAAAAAGTGGTATCGGTGCATCCCTACAGGAAATGTTTGCTGTTGACATTTTTATGACTGGCTTAGGAGACAGTGTTGTTATCTTGTCGTCGCAGAGCAGAAATCTTTAAACGCTAAAGCGCTAAACACGTCGACAGAGGTGGGTAATCCCGGCTTCATTGAGTAAAATTTGCACCGTTTATTGTTTCTACCTATGCATGAAAACGGGTGATTTCACTGATTAGCTCATCTAAATGCCTCAAGAGTTGAACTATGGTGAAACTTTTACTCACTAAAGCCAGCGTCCAGACAAGATGATCTACCCATCAAGAGGATCTCCACCGTGCAACTATGACTTTAACACCTTACCCCATCGAGTTTATCTACCTCTCTTTACTGCACATGTGCATCTCTCTATCGAGAGGAGCTCACTTTCATGTAATGACAATATTCTGCTTTAAAGACACTGTGTACATGCAAGTCTTTACTTTTTTAAATTGGAAAAAAAAAAATGCCACCATGTGGTGCTCATCTGGATGGGACATGGTCACCCTTTCAGATGAGCTCCACTACCGAAGAAAACCCATGTAAATTTTGTGTTTACATAAAAATATAGTAACAAGTGTCTTTTCAGTTTAAAAAAGTAAAGACTTAAATGTACACATTGCCTTTCTTTAAAGCAATCGTTAGATGACGGGGAGCATAGCACAATGGGCGACACGTAACTGTCGATTTTTGCTACAGGGATATCAATTAGACAGGGCATCACAGCTTGACAGAACACTGGTGTTGCAGACCAAATGGTCCCCACCCTAAAAATTGGTCCGCCCTGCCTCCACTGCGCTTGCATCATTTCGGAGCTCAGCAGCTCGTCTGAGAAAGAGTCTCTTCACCCAAAGTGCTCAAATGGATTAATGGGATTATTGACCATCAGATAAGATAAAAAACTCTTAAATCATTCTAAGTCAGTTTTAAGCAGAAACGAGGCTATACGCCGTGACGCTTTGAAATGACGGCCGCGCAGCAAACGCAACAGCTAGCAGCTCGTGTAGCTGCGGCACTCTGATCGCTTCCTCCGTCTTTTATGATGAAATAATGCTGAATTTATGTGGAAATGATTGTTGTACAAAAACGTCAGATACCTGTCGCTGAGATAGATGAAGACTGGAGTGCAGTTTTAAGCAGAAACGAGGTGATAATCCGTGAATCGCGGCTGATGACACATGCGCAGTGAAGGCAGGGCGGACTGATTATTAGAGGGGACCGTTCGGTCTGCAAAACCGGAATAACCCACCTCTCTATGTTGATGATACACCATATTTTCTGGAGTACAAATCACACCATTTTCCTGTATTTTCTGCTCTTTAATTTGGGATTTCTGTGCATTCTTGGAGTGTATTTTTTTGTTTTTGTCATTAATTTTATTTTGTTCAGTGATTTGATTCCTTGGAAAGTTCGATATAAGTATAATATAAACCTGCACAGTCTTTCAAATTTTTAAGATTTAAGTCATAAAAAAATTTTTTGTTGGCACCACTGTAATTTTATTTATTAGCTTTTAAATTGGGGATTCATAATATGACATCGCCACTATGATCAAAATTTGCGTTGTCTGGAAAAATTAATAAATAGTTCCTCTGAATGGGGAAAATATCAAAAGAACAGATGGCCTTTCACTAGTTGTGGTAATGACTAGGGATGAGCGAGTACACCATCTGTATCAGTATCTGTTCAACTATCTAAATGATCTGTATCTGCACCTGGAATGGGCGGGGCCTAACCCGGACATGGGTGTGGTTTGCTCAGAAATGGTCGAGGCTTAAATCAGTACATTATTTTAAGCCTGAAATTGATATTGATTGATCAGAAGTTGCTATATTTATTGTTTATTTGTCATCTATTTACAGAACTGCCTCAAATTTGAGATTCAAATCAATGATTTTGATCACAAAAGTAAGAGAACTATTTACAGAACAAGTTTTTATTAACTGAGAACATGAATATTCTTAAGTGCATGAATTAATATTTAGAGAACAGCCTCAGAATTGAGATTCAATGTTTTTGATCACAATAGTAAAGGAACTATTTTCCACCACAAGTTTTGATATATTCTTAAGTGTATGAATGAATATTTACAGAACAGCCTCCGAATTGAGATTCAGTGTTTTTGATCACAGTAGTAAAGGAACTATTTTACAGAACAAGTTTTTTTATAAGCTCAGAACATAAATATTCTTAAGGATATGAATGAGTAACAGAACAGCCTCAGACTTGACATTCAGTGTCGTAGGAATTTATGAACCAAGTATGCATGAACAAGAGTTGTCATACTCAACACAACTGTTTTATTATTTTTTTTATTTTATGATCAAACTGATTTTTTTTCCAATTATTTATTTTTGCTACCTAACGTTCTTGGCATTTTTTTTCCACACAAAGTTAAACAGTGTTGATTAAGGTGTCTGTGCGTGTCTGCATGCATGTGTGTGTGACTGAGGGAGACACAGAGGTTGTTCTAAGACTGTTTATTTTTTTAATGATCTGTGTAAACTTGCTGATTCATGCAAACATCCAGTGATGGCAAACAGGGAAATATGTCAGCCTTGTTCACTGTATTCTTTTCAAAAGCACCGTGTTCAGTACGAGCAGTTTTCCAACTGACTTTATATCACCAGCCAAACTAAGAGCAAACAAACGGTTAAAAAAAAAAACCCGACCTGAGTGGAGGCAGTGACCAACACAACACGAGACGTTTTCAGCTCTCTCTTGTCAAATGCACCGCGTATGTTACGAAACAAGTTTACCAAGTAACTTTAAATACCATACAAACCAAAATAGAGGCAAATTGAAGAAAACCTAAGGAGTACTGAGAGACCCACGTGAGGTAGAGTCAAGCCAAGCACAGAGAGAGAGATCAGTTATTACTGTCTGTGTGTGTGCCAGAGACTGCAGACAGACGTGTCTGTGTATGGAGGGGCGGGTGCTGTGAGTGACTGGCCAGTCACAGAGCGTGAGGACAGTCAGTTAGCCAATCAGGATTTTCTTTCAGCACAAGCACAGATATTGACGAGTTTACTCGTATCATACTCGTGCTCGTCAAAAATGCTTTATCCGTACTGGATACTCGTCTGAAACAAGTATTCAGCTCAACTCTAGTAATGACCCATTCAGTCTACGGTAGCCAACCATAGCAATGTCATAGATCATGTGGTGGCTTCTCCTGGCTTGCTTAATGCTGCGTTTACACATAACGACGACAAGTCACGAATGCCACGAAGTACACATTCTTGGCCGCTGATCACAAATGTGATGATTCGGGGCAGAGGCGTCAGGTGTCCTCAGGAACTGCTGCAACCTGTTACCACACGTTACGATTAATGGCATGTGTTGCTGGAGAATTATCAGGAACCATTACGCATGGTCAAGAATAGTGTTCCGCGTTGTTGCGTGCTATTACACGTAACAGCGCATCATTAAGTTCTGTCACATTGTGAACGAGGTGAATTATCTTCACACACACACCCATATTCATCCAACCGAATTCAGATCGCTCCAGTTTTTCAGAAGAACTTTGTGACTGCATGCGTAGTGGGCTCTGTGCCACGGAGTGGCGCAGAGAGGAGGAGGAGGACAGAGCGAGATGTGTGGCTTCATGCGGCTCTCGTCTCGTGCATTTTCCCAAACATCAGGCACATGCAGCAGGTGGAACACCTGCAGGAGCGCGCTGAAGAGCGCTGAAATGAGACTTTTAGCTGACTTGGTGTCAGCAATCAAACTGAATGCTGTGCAGCAGGGTTTAATTGTGCGCACGCTTCTTCCTCCGCCGGACTGGAGGAGGTGCAGAGATGTCTGGCTGCACGTGAGTCTCCTCTGGTTCCTCTGGTTACTCAGACTCTGCCGCTCATCGGTTACAACAGCAGGTGGAACACCTGCAGGAGCATCCTGAGGAGCTTCAGCAGGAACTGTGGAACGACACTTGGAGCCAATTGTGCGCACGTGACAGAAAACTGATTCGTCATGGCGCGCAGTGAAATGTGACGCCGCGTAACAAGTTGTGTCAAAACTTGACAGTTTCCGTGTCACTTCGTGATAATGCATGACAGTTGGGCTCCAAGAACCATCACAGGAACCACTACGAACGTTGTCACGTCTATTAAGGATCAATACTCATCAAGATGGATCAACAAGCTCAGTTGCGACCTCCACGACATGAGACAAAATGAGGGTGGTGTGTGACATTCGTGGAAGATTTTTTGACAGGCAAAAACATGCTCCACAAATATCAAGAATATCACGCACCAACACGCACTATTAAGAAAACCTATTCAGATGCGTTAAGTCACATTAAGAATGTCAGGAATGTGTCACGAATGACAGAAAAATGACATTCGTAACGTGTCTTGGTTATGTGTAAATGCACCTTAAGGGATGCCGGGGAAACACATGACAGCCAATCAGAATAGAGAGGCACTGAGATGTCAGCTGGCTGTTTTCTTGAATAAAATACCCAACATGGTGGAAAACACTCCAAAATGGCTTATTTCTGCAAAAAAAACGAATGTATTTCTCATATATTTTGTAAAGGTTAGTGAGAAATAAACACTTTCCAATCCAAAAAGGCTGTTTTTGAAACACAACTATGAAGTGATTTAGACATCGTACGGATATTAACGTGCATGTCCCGTATTCACGCATCACATCAGGTCAAAGATAACGTTCAGTAATTTCAAAACCTCATGCATGCGCACACCCACATCCTCCTGTAGACTGGCGTTAAAAAGAAAAGAAAATATTTATTATGGAATTTCCCCCTTGTTCTCTTCATTAAATTGAGCTGTAATTTTACAAATATTTCAAAATAAACCAACATTATAATGCTTGGTTTTCAGTAAAAACTAAATTTTGTCCATTTTGTGAAACTTGAAAGGCCGTAACAGGTGTGATTTTTTTTTTTTTTTCTTTTTTAATAAGACACACCAGAATAGAAATCAAAGGACCTCCTAAACTAGTAAAAAAAAACAAAAAAACAAACAAAACTGTGACTTGTACTCTGGAAAATACATAATGCTTTTTGGAGAGTGTTCAATCAAACATTCTCATGTAGGTTTAATTTTGTATTTTGGCCTCATTTGTGCAGGCCCATGGACCTGGCCACCATCAAAAAGAAAATAGAGACGGGTCTGATTCGGACCACCGCTGAGTTCCAGAGGGACATTATGTTGATGTTTCACAATGCGGTCATGTACAACAGCCTGGACCATGACGTGTACCACATGGCTCTGGAGATGCAACGCGACGTCCTTGAGCAGTCCAGCAGTTTCTGGCGACGCAGCTCATCATGGAGACGTCTGAGTCTGGTATCAGCACCAAGAGCCTGAGAGGACGCGAGAGCACGCGCAAACAGGACACCACTGAAAAGGTGCGTTGCTAGAATTTTGACAGAAGCCACAACCCACAAAAAAATACCCACAAAAATCAATAGACAAAGAAAATACAAACATAACCTGAAAAATAAACCAGAAAAGAAGAAAATATATTAATAGAAAATAAGAATGGTAAGGAATCACCTGCCCAGCACATAACAATGTCCAACTACTGAATTCCCCCAAAAAACACACTTCCTTGATTTGATTGAAATCTTAAATCCATCACTTTCTCACAGATGTTTCTCTGTAGCTCTCTTCATGCGTCTTTGAGCATCTGCACTGCTGTCAAATAAAAAGGCAGATTACAGATAAACGGAGTTGGTTTGACGTGAAAAACAATGTACGAAAGACAAACATCAATGAAAACTTAACCGAGTTTGAAAGAGCAAAGATCAGCAATTAAGTTAAAAAAATGAGTGATCAGAATCAAAAGTCAGCAATCAGCATCAACACTCAGCTTCAAATATCAGATCAAAGGTGAGTGGTGAGGATCAAAGCTGGACAATCAAGATCAAACCTCTGATTAGAAACAAAGCTTGGTGATCACGATCAAAGGTCAACAATAATGTTGAAAGATCAGCATTCACGATCAAAGATCAGCATCAAAGGCCAGCAATCAGTCACAATTAAAGGTCGGCGTGTAATAGGGGTCAAACAGAGGTCACTAAATGTTTACATACATGTTAGATTATGTTAAATTTGTTATAAATTGCTCCATGGTATTTTACTTCAGCTGAAATAAGTTTTTCCCCGTGAAAGGCAGGAAGTTAAAGTCTTTAAACTTTCAACTTTGAAAAATGATTTACAGAAATAACGAGTGCTTGTGATGTACACTTAATGTCCTGTAACCCCTAAACCCTGTAGTGTTGTACAACCCCAAATCATAAAAAGTTGGGACAATATGGAATATGCAAATCCAAAAATAAAAAAACAGTGGTTCTTACATTGACTTTGACTTCTGTTTAATTACAGACACATTGAACCGAAGGTATTTCATATTTTGTGCAGTCAGTGTCATGTCATTTACACCCATTCCTGCATTTAACGCCTGGAACACATTCCAAAAAGAGTTGGGACAGGCAGGTTATTCCAAATAAAGGATTAAATCATAATTTTCAAGGTAGTTTTTTGAGACAAGTCAGGGGATGGATACATAACATTCCAGGTCACTGAATATGTTTTGGACTGCATTTACATCGATCATTAAGAAAAATAATCAGTATGGGACTGTGTGGTAAATCTGTGTCAAGTAGGCAGTTCTCAAAAAATGGAGTGACCACGGCAGAAGGAGACCAGTGAGGGAAGGAGACTAGTGAGGGAAGCCACCAAAACAGACAACAGCTTTGAAGGAACTACAAATTAAATGAAATTGACAACATAAAACATACAATATGTTGGGTTCATACTGTCTGCAGTGAATAGAAGTCAAAATAATGTAAGGATCAGTTTTGTTTGTTCATTTGTTTGTGTTTCTATTTCCCACTAGAGCACAATAGGTGCTAATTAGAGCTATTGTTTAGTCACTAGCCTATAGCAGAGTCTGCCTCTCAGTAGGAGGGGTCTGGTTAGGTTTAAAACTCCAGCTTTTGTGGCTTCTGTTTATTCTTCTCTACAAGAGTCAAGACAGAAGTCAGACTACCAGAGCAAGAATTTTAGCTGAGGAAGCTTTCTGCGATTTGAAGTGAAACATCCTCGTGTCAAGCAACCCAGTCCAGTCGAAGATTCAAGCTTCTCTACTATGGAAACCACCTGGACAACTGAGAGCCTTCACAGAAACATTAGGAGGGTGCTAACTAGAGCACAATAGATGCTAATGAGATCAACAGATGGATCGGTGCAGCATCTGCAGTGATGCGGTCGCTGTATCGGACCGTCGTGGTGAAGAGAGCTGAGTAGGGGGGCAAAGTTCTCGATTTACCAATCGATCTACGTTCCGATCCTCACCTATGGTCATGAGATTTGGCTCATGACCAAAAGAACGAGATCGCGAGTACAAGCGGCCTAGATGAGTTTCCTCTGCAGGGTGGCTGGGTGCTCCCTTAGAGATAGGGTGGGGAGCTCGGTCACTCGGGAGGAGCTCGGAGTCGAGCCGCTGCTCCTCCACGTCGAAAGGAGCCAGTTGAGGTGGCTCGGGCATCTTTTCCGGATGCCCCCTAGACGCCTCGCTGGAGAGGTGTTCCGGGCACGTCCCATCGGGAGGAGGCCCCGGGGAAGACCCAAGACACGCTGGAGGGACTGCGTCTCTTGGCTGGCTTGGGAACGCCTTGGGGTTCACTTGGAGGAGCTGGGGAAGGTGTGTTTTGATCGGGAGGTCTGGGTGGCTTTGCTTGAGCTGCTGCCCCCGCGACCCGACTTCGGATAAAGCGGAAGAAAATGGATGGATGGATGTTTAGTCACTAGCCTATAGCAGTCTGCCTCTCGGGAGGAGGGGTCTGGTTAGGTTTAAAACTCCAGCTTTTGTGGCTTCTGTTTGTTCTTCTCTACAAGAGTCAAGACAGAAGTCAGACTACCAGAGCAAGAATTTTAGCTGAGGAAGCTTCTGCAATTTGAAGCGAAACATCCTCGCGTCAAGCAACCCAGTCCAGTCGAAGATTCAAGCTTTTCTACTATTTTCTATATTGTCCCAACTTCTTCCCGATTTTGGGGTTGTACGGTGTTGGAGCAGTGTTGAGGTAAAGTTTCAAGTGTAAGTGATCCTTTTTTTCCTTTTCTTTGCAATTTCCATATCTTACCAACCTTTTCTCATTTGGTTTTATACCTTTAAAACTACTTTTTCTTTTGGATGAGCAGCTGTACTTCAGTTTGGAAGTAAAAAGAGGCTTTGTGTGTCAGTGTGTGTGGTAATTGATGACATTCTCATTGAAGCTCATCTCTTCCTTCCTTGCACTGAATTTTTCTTCTTCATAGTTATGAGCCGTTAGGTGCTCATGAATTGTTTTGACATGCGTCATTTGCCTCTCACAGGACGCCGTGTCTATGTCCTCACCTGCTTTTCTTCTTTCTCTTTTTGTAAGTACTCCTCCTCCAGCTTTGCAAACTTCTACCCACCTCACTTTTTTCTTGATGGTTCCACTGAGTAGTAATTACTTACTGTTTTAACTATATTTGGTTGCAGGACAGAGGCACCAGGGGGCGCCGTTGTGCCATTGAAGCTGACCTCAAGATGAAGAAATAAAAACAAGGTGGTACAAAAAACAAGATCTTCCACACATGGAAGCGATCGATATTAATACCACAACTGCTGAACTTTTGTCTCTTGCACAAATTTGCGCTTCGTATGCAGTGGGCATAGTGCGCGGCGTGATCCTTTACTTGCACTCTAGATTAAATGTATAATGTGGAGAAGCTCATTTCTTCTCAGATAGCCATACCGGCGTGGATTACACTTAATCCCAGATTACACCAAGGGTTTCAAACAGACTAGGTCAAGGCTTTCGTAGACGCAGACACAAGCTGTCATTGATTTTAAGTTAAAATTAAAGCAGAATACAAATGCTGCTTTTGAATTAAAAAAGTAAATGATATGAAATTGACAGTTACTCTGCTCTTTAATCCCACATCAGTACGGTTGGTTTTGTCTAATCTGGACTCCAAATAGTGAATAATCAGGGACACATAGTCTATTTAAAAATTATGTTGTGAAGGATTTAATATGTAAAATGTGTTTTTGTTTTCATCCATTAAGACATTTATTATTATTATTATTAAACAGACAAATCTGTTTAGACCTATCTAGGAGACATCTGTGTGATACACTTCAGAGTGTAGAGCAACACTTAAAAATGTACTTTTAATAGACACTTCATGTTCTCCCTCCTTTGTTCTAATGTAAGGTTTCTGTGTCAGAATTCTTTAAGCCTTTCAGCCAAATAGCATCTTGGGTTGTGTTACTGCACTTTGTACTTTTCAGTGCTTCCAAATGAAGTGACGCAGCTCCTGAAACTCTTCAGGATAGCTGAAGTACAATCTCTGCCCAGTAGAATGACACATGAACTATATTTGTTACAAAGCTCTGTACCACGCTCACACCTACACTTAAAAAACACACAAGTTACATCAGGATTGAACCACACTGCCCATAGCAGAGGAATAATTTTAATGTTTCATGACACTTTCTTGGGCACTTAGGGACCATTTAAAAAAAAAAAAAAAAAAAATTAGTTTATCAACCTTGACACCAGAAAAAAGTGGCAATTTAAAAAAAAAATTTTTTTTTCTTAGAAACGGGTACATACAACATCATTTCTAATCTGAAAAATGACACATACAGCACCTGCATACCAAGTGAGGAACTGAAAATATATTTTTAAAATAAATCTTATTTCCATGTTGAATACAGTCAGTGTACTGCACACTAGTAGCGTGATAAACATGCATACTGTGTGTAGTTGTCAATGACCGTCTTTGGCAAAAGCACACTCGCCACCTAATGAACGTGCCGGTCCTTGCACCAGCTGTACCGCTATCAGTTAAAAAAAAATTTTTTCCCCTACTTTTAAACTCTGATAAGACTGAAGTGATGTTTCTTGGTCCAATGACACATCTGCATCAATTTGACCAGTTAACGCTTAGCCTAGGCTCGTGTGTCATACATCACACTGACAAAGTGAGGAACCTTGGGGTAATTTTTGATTCTACATTGTCCTTTGACCTCCGCATTAGAAATATTACTAGGACTGCTTTCTTCCACCTGCGAAATATAGCGAAGATTCGTCCCATCCTGTCTATGGCTGATGCTGAGACCCTGATCCATGCGTTTATCTCTTCTAGATTGGATTACTGCAATGTTCTATTTTCTGGTTTACTGCAGTCCAGCATTAAGGGGTCTCCAATTGGTTCAAAATGCTGCAGCCAGACTTTTGACACGAAGCAGAAAGTACAACCACATTACACCTATTTTGGCATCCCTTCACTGGCTTCCTGTCCCAGTGAGATCAGATTTTAAGGTTCTGCTACTAACCTATAAAATTGTTCGCGGACTCGCAACTCCCTACCTAGCTGACCTAATTAAACCCTACGTACCAGCCCGGGCTCTGCGTTCTCAGGGTGCAGCGCTACTTTGTGTCCCTTAGGGTGAATAAAAAGTCTGCGGGTCACAGAGCTTTCTGTTATTGTGCACCTGTTCTGTGGAATGGTCTCCCTGCATCAGTAAGTCAGATTCTGTAGAGACTTTCAAGTCCAGACATAAGACGCACTTATTTTCCCTTTCATATGGCTAGCATCCTGGCATAGTATGGTACTATACTTTTTACCATTTTAAATTCATTTATTAGTAGTTTACTCAGCTTTATCTGTCTGTCTTTTAAAGTCTGGGTCTTTTAGTGAAGCTTAGGGCTAGTGGCCGGCGATCAACTTAGTGTTTCTTCTGTTTTTCTTGTTGCTTAATGCTGACAAATTATACTGTATTGTCTTTCCTATGCCTGATTGTTTTTTTTTTCTCTCTTTTTGAGATGCGTCTCCATCCAGAGATGGGGGTGGTGTCTTCTTCTGCAAGCCTCCCATCCTGTGCACCTGCCCAAAATTTCTTGTATATTAGTCAATTGTGTCGGTACCATTGAGTCTGGTCTGCTTGAGGATTCTTCCTCAAATCATCAGAGGGAGTTTTTCCTTACCACTGTCGCCTGTGTGCTTGCTGTAGGGGTTGGTAAGGTTAGACCTTACTTATGTGAAGCACCTTCAGGCAACTTTGTTGTGATTTGGCACTATAAAAATTAAAATAAATTGAGATTGAATTGAAAATAAAAAATAATTGATGCGGGCCAATTTTGCCATGGGGGCAGGTTTAATAAACTGTTTTTTTTTAATGGGGCTTAATAGTTGAGGGGACAATTCTCAAAAGACGCTTACAAATAGTTCTTCTAAACACTTTTGAGTAGATTTAGTTTGAACTTTTGGGGTGTTAGGGTACACAAGCCTGTACCCTGAAAGGGTGGGTTTACTTGCACGTAACTCCAGAATGAGGTAATTTGTGCCAGTGTCAGTAAAAGTTCATGGAAAGAATAAGAGAATAAAAGTAAGGCACTTGCACAAGATGTTGATGGTATTCCACATAGCTCTGAGTAACTGAAAAACCTCTGATTGTTATGTATTCATCTTGCAGAAGGGGAAGGAGTTATACAGTCTGACACAGGTAGGAAGGACCACGTGTGGTGTTCTGTGGTGCATCTCAATAGCCTCAGTCTTTGGCTGATGATGCTCTGACAGGACATCAGTGTGGCATGCAGGGGGTGAGAGGTGTTGTCACAGATGGTGAGTTTTGTCAACATCCTCCTCTGAAATTCTTTTAAAATAACTTTTTTCCAATTACAGGTAGACACATGATGTCTGCTTTCCAATTATACCATTAGGTCATTAGGAGGGGTGTGAGGGTACCATTTTCTTCTTCCAACTCCTTTTCAACAGGAGTAGATCGACTTGGCTGAGGCTCCAGTGCATGCTTCCAGATGTATCAGATGTATGCCTGGTAGTTGGTTCTCCTCAGACGGTCAAGGCTGTCCCTTGTGGGTGGTAGAGCTTCATTTTTTTTGCTTGCTTCTGGCAGAACAACTTGTATCTCAAGGTACTAATGTGTATGTGTGTTTTAGTGTTTCATTCTGCTGTTTAATAATTTCAAGTGTACATTATTTGTGATTGAATTCTTATTTAAACTGACAAAGAAAGGGAGACAAAACAACATAACTTTTCATAAAGTATTATAATGTAACTACAAAGTTTAAGTAGCTGGGTAGTCTTGTGTATTGAGATACATTGATGTCTATGTGTATTTGTCTTTCATATGAGACTAAATATTTTTCAAAAAGCACAAAAATGTGAACATGCTGACTTTTTTATTAAATGGTACACAGCTAAACAGGTATGTTTCTGATTTTTTTTTAAAATGATTATAACCACCAGAAAGCAGACAATATCAGAATTATTTTGCAGTTCATATAATTTTTCTACCTTTTACAAAGAAAAATTTGAATGGCTATATCTCAAAAATGTAAAAAATTAAAGCAAAATGTAGCAGTAACATCTCTGTGAAAATGAAAATGGTGAAACAGTGTAACATTTATTGAAGTAGTTCACACTGTTCAGTTTGAAAGAATCTGGGTTTTGAAATCTGGAAATTTGTCATTCTGTAGCCGGTATTGTGAGTTTCCATGAAATTTTACTGACATTGGCACAATTTACCCCATTCTGGTGTTACAGTAGTGTTCAGAATAATAGTAGTGCTATGTGACTAAAAAGATTAATCCAGGTTTTGAGTATATTTCTTATTGTTACATGGGAAACAAGGTACCAGTAGATTCAGTAGATTCTCACAAATCCAACAAGACCAAGCATTCATGATATGCACACTCTTAAGGCTATGAAATTGGGCTATTAGTAAAAAAAAAAAAAAGTAGAAAAGGGGGTGTTCACAATAATAGTAGTGTGGCATTCAGTCAGTGAGTTTGTCAGTTTTGTGGAACAAACAGGTGTGAATCAGGTGTCCCCTATTTAAGGTTGAAGCCAGCACCTGTTGAACCTTTGAAAGCCTGAGGAAAATGGGACGTTCAAGACATTGTTCAGAAGAACAGCGTAGCTTGATTAAAAAGTTGATTGGAGAGGGGTTAAACTTATAAGCAGGTGCAAAAAATTATAGGCTGTTCATCTACAATGATCTGCAATGCTTTAAAATGGACAAAAAAACCAGACACGCATGGAAGAAAACGGAAGACAACCATCAAAATGGATAGAAGAATAACCAGAATGGCAAAGGCTCACCCATTGATCAGCTCCAGGATGATCAAAGACAGTCTGAAGTTACCTGTAAGTACTGTGACAGTTAGAAGACACCTGTGTGAAGCTAATTTATTTGCAAGAATCCCCCGCAAAGTCCCTCTGTTAAATAAAAGACGTGCAGAAGAGGTTACAATTTGCCAAAGAACACATCAACTGGCCTAAAGAGAAATGGAGGAATATTTTGTGGACTGATGAGAGTAAAATTGTTCTTTTTGGGTCCAAGGGCCGCAGACAGTTTGTGAGACGACCCCCAAACTCTGAATTCAAGCCACAGGTCACAGTGAAGCATGGTGGTGCTAGCATCATGATATGGGCATGTTTCTCCTACTATGGTGTTGGGCCTATATATTGCATACCAGGTATCATGGATCAGTTTGGATATGTCAAAATACTTGAAGAGGTCATGTTGCCTTATGCTGAAGAGGACATGCCCTTGAAATGGGTGTTTCAACAAGACAATGACCCCAAGCACACTAGTAAACCAGCAAAATCTTGGTTTCAAACCAACAAACTTAATGCCTCGCAGATGTGAAGAAATCATGAAAAACTGTGGTTATACAACTAAATACTAGTTTAGTGATTTACAGGATTGCTAAAAAAGCAGTTTGAACATAGTTTTGAGTTTGTAGTGTCAACAGCAGATGCTGCTATTATTGTGAACACCCCCTTTTCTACTTTTTTTTTTACTAATAGCTCAATTTCATAGCTTTAAGAGTGTGCATATCATGAACGCTTGGTCTTGTTGGATTTGTGAGAATCTACTGAATCTACTGGTACCTTGTTTCCCATGTAAAAATAAGAAATATACTCAAAACCTGGATTAATCTTTTTAGTCACATAGCACTACTATTATTCTGAACACTACTGTATATAGTCCATGTGGTTAGCATATGTACAACTCAGGGCGACTCACAGCAAAACAGCTCGTATGAGCGAACCACGAAACATCACGCCAACAGGCAGGCGTGCACGATCCCGGTGCAACAGTTTGTGCATGCGCTGGTGTCTTTTGAGCCGGAACACAGTGCGAGCAGCTGCAGCTGGGACGTGAAACACACGCACACGTGTTGTGGGGGGAGCCGACACTCTAGCACACCACATGTGTACTCGGCACTTAAACAGATTTCACATCCACCTCATCAGTGATTGTCTGCAGACTGTTGTCGTGTTAATAGTGCGAATGGCCACACATTTTCTAAGTGCCAAACGAGCGGTGTTAGATGTTTGTGTGCATTAGCTGGAATTTGGCTGACACCTGACATGAGAGGGTTTGATGGGCTTGCACAGCACACAGTCTTTCAGTCACTGATGTGTGCAGATAGTTGTAGTAACAGATGTACGAGGCGTTAGAAGCAGCTACGATATTACACATTTTGCATACGATTCCTGCTTCATGTGCAAATTGACCACATTCACACTTTCTGAAGCTGGAAGGTGTTGATTTTGGAGCAGAGCCTTTCTGGACAGCAGCCTCTCAGTCCTTGATGTAAACCTCATTGACACCGACTTATGTTCCAGTAGCTTCCATTTCATTGCAGGCCTGTATTTTGGTGGTCCCTGACCTTCCAAACCAAGTTCTTGAGCCGAGGGTGACAGTTTGGGCTTTATTCTGACCTTGGTGATGTAACTACGCCTCCCAATAACTTTTACATACATATGTGCAGTTGTTTGTACATTTAATCTTGGAATCTGCAGTAGAAGTGGCTCTTAGAGATAGACCTGATGTGTAAATTTTCTTTCTCCTTACTGAACCTGGCTCCTTGGACTTTCCCATTGCACTGTTTTGGTCAGCGCAACATACACCTTTTATGTTGGCACAGAGAAGGTACCAGCTGTTTGCAGTAATGATCACTACTAGGAATGTGGGAAGTTAAGAGGCCTTGGCAGGTTAAATAATAAACAAACTTAAAGCACCACTGAATTAATAATCCAAGTGGGTGTATTTTTAAATAGTATGTTGATTTCAGAAAACCCAAAATTAAAATTTGTGCACAACCTTAAATTCTTGGTTCTTTTTTAAGAAATTTTTAAGAAATCACTGAAAGCCTTGTGGTTCACGAATTACTTGAGCAATTTGTCATTTGTCCATAAAATGTCAGAAGACGGCAAAAAGGGTTGATCAGTGCTTCCAAAAGACCAAGATAACATCCTTAAATGCCTGTGTTGCTACAATGGAAAGAATTTGGTTTGGTTTATTGTCAGTAAAAAAAAAAAAAAGCTGAAATCAGAATTTGGACATAAAAAAAAGAGAAAAGATTCAAAACAAATGTTTACCAAGACAGTTTCTGAGTAATAATTGATTAATCATTGCCGCTCTAAAGCCTGATATTACCATGACAATCACATGTAGAGCCCCAGTTCTACATATGCATACTGTACATTTATGAAGAATGCAGACCACATCAGTGGGTGTGTATGTGAGCAAGCAGGAGTCCAGATATCCAGATATGGACTTCCCTGATGTATGTTGCAGAAGACGAAATGAACCATCTGAGCTTATAATTCACTGTCGTTCTTACAGACACATACCACCCCTGGCAAAAATTATGGAATCACCGGCCTCGGAGGATGTTCATTCAGTTGTTTAATTTTGTAGAAAAAAAGCAGATCACAGACATGACACAAAACTAAAGTCATTTCAAATGGCAACTTTCTGGCTTTAAGAAACACTATAAGAAATCAAGAAAAAAATTGTGGCAGTCAGTAACGGTTCCTTTTTTAGACCAAGCAGAGGGAAAAAAATATGGAATCACTCAATTCTGAGGAAAAAATTATGGAATCATGAAAAACAAAAGAACGCTCCAACACATCACTAGTATTTTGTTGCACCACCTCTGGCTTTTATAACAGCTTGCAGTCTCTGAGGCATGGACTTAATGAGTGACAAACAGTACTCTTCAATCAATCAATCAATCAATCTGGCTCCAACCTTCTCTGATTGCTGTTGCCAGATCAGCTTTGCAGGTTGGAGCCTTGTCATGGACCATTTCTTCAACTTCCACCAACAATTTTCAATTGGATTAAGATCCGGACTATTTGCAGGCCATGACATTGACCCTATGTGTCTTTTTGCAAGGAATGTTTTCACAGTTTTTGCTCTATGGCAAGATGCATTATCATCTTGAAAAACGATTTCATCATCCCCAAACATCCTTTCAATTGATGGGATAAGAAAAGTGTCCAAAATATCAATGTAAACTTGTGCATTTATTGATGATGTATGACAGCCATCTCCCCAGTGCCTTTACCTGACATGCAGCCCCATATCATCAATGACTGTGGAAATTTACATGTTCTCTTCAGGCAGTCATCTTTATAAATCTCACTGGAACGGCACCAAACAAAAGTTCCAGCATCATCACCTTGCCCAATGCAGATTCGAGATTCATCACTGAATATGACTTTCATCCAGTCATCCACAGTCCACGATTGCTTTTCCTTAGCCCATTGTAACCTTGTTTTTTTCTGTTTAGGTGTTAATGATGGCTTTCGTTTAGCTTTTCTGTATGTAAATCCCATTTCCTTTAGGCGGTTTCTTACAGTTCGGTCACAGACATCGACTCCAGTTTCCTCCCATTCGTTCCTCATTTGTTTTGTTGTGCATTTTCGATTTTTGAGACATATTGCTTTAAGTTTTGTCTTGACGCTTTGATGTCTTCCTTGGTCTACCAGTATGTTTGCCTTTAACAACCTTCCCATGTTGTTTGTATTTGGTCCAGAGTTTAGACACAGCTGACTGTGAACAACCAACATCTTTTGCAACATTGCGTGATGATTTACCCTCTTTTAAGAGTTTGATAATCCTCTCCTTTGTTTCAATTGACATCTCTCGTGTTGGAGCCATGATTCATGTCAGTCCACTTGGTGCAACAGCTCTCCAACGTGTGATCACTCCTTTTTAGATGCAGACTAATGAGCAGATCTGATTTGATACAGGTGTTAGTTTTGGGGATGAAAATTTACAGGGTGATTCCATAATTTATTCCTCAGAATTGAGTGAGTCCATATTTTTTTCCCTCTGCTTGGTCTAAAAAAGGAACCGTTACTGACTGCCACAATTTTTTTTCTTGATTTCTTGTAGTGTTTCTTAAAGCCTGAAAGCTGCCATTTGAAATGACTTTAGTTTTGTGTCATGTCTGTGATCTGTTTTTCTACAAAATTAAACAACTGAATGAACATCCTCCAAGGCCGGTGATTCCGTAATTTTTGACAGGGGTTGTAGAATGTTTTGGAATTCTTATGAAGGAATGCTCCGGCTCAAAATATCAGACACACACAATCAATTATTTTGGTCACAATGCTGATAATGTTTGAAGGTGTTAGGGAAACAAGCACCAAGTTACTGATTAACCATTACTCCAGCCCATCAAAAATGAATAGAATTTTAATGTCATTAATGAGGATTGTCCTAATGATTAACCACATGGTGTCTCATTTTGTGTCCACATCAACAGAACCAAAACATGCAGCATTAAAGAAATAAGATCACACATCAATGCCTCTTGGATCAGCAAATATTCTGGTTACATTTAATTTTCTGATATTTTTTGGCTCAAGCCTGATGTCCATCTACAGCGTTACAAGATTTTGCTCAAGTGCCCCATCACAGTGCTGCCAAATGTTCTTTGTGCACTTCACAGTAAAAGTCTGTCATATCTGTGACAGTGCGTGCATATGAACATGTAGCGTGTCAACAGTCGCGATGTTTACCAAAAAAATATCCTGAAGCAATCAAGTAATTCACTAAGGCGCATGCAACAAAGACAAAGAACACAAACTTGAAACATGAACTGAAAAGTGCTCAAGGTAGGGTTGCCAACTCTCTGAAAAATAAGGGACACCTCACTGCCAGGGCCGACCGGACGACTGACCATTGCCTTCACCCTTCCCAGCGTCTATGTGAAACGATTTTTAACCATTTGACTGTTGACTTGACCCTGAATTTAGGTAGCTGCATACATGCATTTGTTCTGATATGAACATGTGGAAAACAAATTATTTAGCAATTTATTTTTAGTGCAAAATAAATTTTCACTCACAATTTCAATATGAGCATTCTGTCTTCTTTAAAATAAATCTCTGTAGTGCTGTTGCTTAACTTAAAATTGTATAAATTAACAAAAAAAAAAATAGAAAATTTGCATCATTCAAAACAATGTAACAGTGCACATTTACACATTAAGTGCAAAAAATAAAGTCTGAAAAGTAAACAATACTGTTGTCGCGCACCTTTTCCACCCAGCCATTTTCCTTTTCTCATTCTCCCCTGTATTTTTGCATTCTTTTTTTTTTTTTTTAGGAGTAGTAACAACATTACAGACATTGCTCTCCGTAGGCGTATCTGCAGTGCCAGTGTCAGTGTCTGTATCGATATCAGCCATGCTGCTTTGTTATTGTCGTCCAGCGACCGTCGTCAGCTCATGACATCGGTATCTTCTTGCGAGCAGATGTCCCTCGACCAATGAGATAAGAGTGATTCTGTATTGTCAACTCGTGTCTGTCAGCTCATTGGTGAAAAGCAGGAGAGAGGCTGGGATCAAATTTACCGTAAGTTTCCATATAAAGCGCCAGTCAATTCCATTGACATTTTACAGACTTTTTGATTCTCACAGAAATATGGGACAAACTGCGTCCCGTTTCAGGTCAATACGGAACGCACACTTTTATTTCCAAATAAGGGACGATTCCGTTTTTCAAGGGACGGTTGGCAACCCTAACTCAAGGTGAATCTGAATATTTCAAAGAGTGAAACCAGCTCAGGCAGTTTAGCAGACTAAGGGCGTTGCAACAAGTGAAAATGGTTGTGGGTGGTGAACGGTCTGAAGCTGGTGTAAAAAAAAAACAAAAACATTTAAATCTAAAATTAATAATTTACAGTCATCCAATTTGCAACCAGGCCTAACAAATCCTGACACACACAAAAAAGGGGTGGGGTTTTGTCATCCATCATAACCTCAGACAGCCACCTTTCATGTATCTGTCATGTAAAAAGACTGAACATGAAATGTAAAAATCTCTTCAAGCACTCAATAGAAGCTGAAATACTGATGAATGCAAGAAAATTTAAAGTTTGTGACTGATTTAACATTTTGTGTGATCGAGAGAAAGGTGTTAGTCATATTTTGACAAGGATAACTGACAAAAGCAGTTTTTTAAGAAAAACGTGCTCTTATTTTTATTTCCATCTCTCTTCCCTTAATGCAGTTGCGCCAATGAAAAAGAAAACTGCCTGATTAGCAAATATTTTTTGTCTGAGTTGTCTGTTTTACTAATCAATAAAGTCTTCTGCTATTTCACAATACACAGTTTGAATTTATTCAAAGCCTACAGCATTTCATGAGTTAAACTAGTCTCTCAGTTGGCCAACTTCAGCACAGCAGTGAGCTAAAATGAACTTGGTGGCACCTTGGCTGATTTCCCCAGGCACCTTTCACCTGGCTGCATTCGGTGCCGAGTATTCCCGAGCAAGAACACCACTCAATGAGAGTTGGACTCTCTCCCCCCCAGAACCTGTCAATGTTCCAGCCTCCTTGGCACAAGATGCATTGAATTTTGGAGAGTCCAAAGCAACTTCTCCAGGTGTCCACTCTGCACTCAACTCTGTAGAGCTCAGAGTAACTCTTTCCATGCTTGGTGTGAAAATTTGATGAGTTTGGCTGAGACTACACCGAGCTACACAAACAGCACGAGTCAAGCCGAGGCTGTCAGGACTCCAATCAAGCACCCGAAAATGTTTGAGGTTAGTACGAGTTTAACCAACCTTTCCCAACTTTTGTGGGCCCACACAGGGCACATGTCAAATTCCCCCCAAATCATCCACGAACCAAACTCTGAGGTGTGAGAGATGCCTTACTGGACTTCCTTAATGAAAAAGCTTAAAGTAGCTCTTGCATGTGGCTGACTCCAGCATAGTCTTCCCTAGCAGCGCTTTGGCACGGCCCATGTGCCTCTCTTCATGGATTATAGTTCAGCATTCAACACCATCCTCCCCCATGGCCTCATGAGGAAACTGTTGGCCCTCAGTCTACCTCATTCCACATCTTTGGATTAAGGACTATCAGATCGCTCACAGTCAGGATTGGGCCACATATCCACAGGTCTCACACTCAGCACCGGTTCCCCTCAAGACTGCATGCTAAGCCCACTGCTCTTCACCCTCTACACCTCTGCTCCCCTATCCACACCAGCAACACCTTCATTAAGTATGCGGATGACACCACAGCGGTAGGCTGTATCACTGGAGATGAGTCCGCCTACAGGGATGAGGTGGAACAGCTGACGGTGTGGTGTAGAGAAAATAACCTGCTCCTGAACACATCCAAAACCAAGGAGCTAATCATAGACTTCAGAAGAAACAAAACAGACATTCACCCATCATCATTGGTGGGACCTGTGTGGAAAGGTTCAGGGACTTGCGTTTCTTTGGAGTCCACATAGATGGGAAACTGAGCTGGGACAGGAACACCACACATTTAGAAGAAGGCACAGCAAAGACTCCACTTTATGAGAATCCTCAGGAAAAACAATATAAACCAGAGATTGCTTGTGTCTTTTTACCACTCTACCATGGAGAGCATCCTCACATACTGCCTCTGTGCGTGGCTTGTCAGCTGCAGGATGGCAAACAGAAAAGAGCGCCAGAGGGTTACCAAAATGGCAGAGATCACTGGGTGCCCTCTAGCCATACCGGGGGGCCTTCACGGCTCTTACTGTCTCAGGAGAGTCAACACTATCTTAAAGGACTCATCCCATCCTGTCTACTAGTCCAATCAAAATGGGCAAAAAGGTCAGAAAAAAATTAGTAAAAGCTGAAAATTGGTGTATGCTCCCCTCAGTAGCCTTGATAACGAAGTCGCTGTGTATCCTCACTGAGCTTTCAGCGTTATGACATCATAGCTTATATTTATGTGAGAAATGGCCTCATCCTTTAAACAGCCATACAATGCTTTGGAACGTTGATGTAAATGTAAATACACAAAAGCATGAGATCATAATGTCATGACCTCATTTATGATGTCATAATATATTACGTCATGTTGAATTATCTCAGTTGGTAATTATAGGGATTTTCACTGGAATGTTGAAGGACCACAAAATACTCTTAAAAGAGGACGTTATACAATCCAGAAGAGGTGTTCTATGCAATTTTTCAAACTTGGGTTCACAATAGTATTACAGTTCGAATCAGACTGTGCCTACATGAAAGGCTATTGAGGGGATTTTCGTTTTTGTGGATTTTCAGTCACACATGAAGTTACTTTCATCAAAATGATCCTCGTCAACCATCTCATAATCAAATACTTCATTTTTGAGTACCAATGAATCGAAATCTAACTCAATTTTGGTCTCTTTTCCATCAAATGTTTTTTTCATAATTGCTGCAGCCATTTCCATGGCAATGGCCATAGAACAGACCTGACTTCTTGCAACCACACAATCACTCACAACCAATTTTGCAACCACAGGAAATCTAAGTTCAGTTTTTCAGGTGCAGGTGGTTGACGGGTGAGAAGTGGTCGTAGCTTTAAAAAGGAGATACACAATGACGTCATGGCGTCTACTTGATGTTTCATTTTGAAGCAGTCTTGTCTGTCAAACAATGAAGATACATATACCACTGCAAATAATTAAATGATGAATGTGTGAAACACTAAGTAAGTAAGTAAGCTTTATTTATAAAGCTTACTTACTATTTTCAACAACCATGACATTCATGGCATCATGAGGTCATACCAGGAAAAGCTCAAGGAGGATACACAGGGACTTTTAGTATGTTGTTTAGGATGGTTAAAGGATTACTGCCAGCAATTTTCAGCTTACTAATTTTTTTCCGACCTTGGCCAAATAATGACCTAATATTAGAGCTATACTTGTTTGAGCTACTGCCATCAGGCAGACGGTATAGGGCCATCAAAGCATGTACAAATAGATTGAAAAACAGTTTCTACACAACTGCTGTTAGAGCTATGAATGCCATTGGAACCAAATAGTCAGGTCACATGGCACACTGGAAATGAAAGCAATATTTATGTGCAATATCCACTACCACTGAAATATACAGTTTTGTACATATTTTTTAAATATGTAATCTCTTTTTTGGCACTATGTTCTTATAATTTTTTAATTTGCACTCTGGACATACCTCTTTGATTTGGTTAAATTTTGTTTATTTTTCTTTTCTTCTCCAGACCTTTCAAGTCTGAGTCCAGTTTACATTTGCACTGAAAGGCTTGGACCTTACCTTTCATTGTACTTGTTACAGTGACAATAAACTGAATCTGTATCTCAGGTGGAGGTCAACAAAACTTGGGGAAAGTCCTTAAACTCATGCCAGTTTTGGGCAAGTTTAAAATTTCCTGGAGTTCAGTCAGACTCTCAGCCACCTCATGTTCAGTTCAGTACATCCACGCCGCATGTTGGTGTCCAATTTTGAAGCACAGAAAGAATTTGGTAGTTGAAGTTGCGTAGTGCCTTTCCTGTGCCGCCCCAAGCCGAGCGTGTTGTGAATCCAGAAGGGGGGGTGGGGGCTTTCACTGCATGGTGTGCCTACTCGCAGGGACTGCACCAAATATGGCAAGGCTGGAGCTGCTATGAGGCAATCAAGAGTCATACACCAAACTGTAGCTTGGCCCGTGATGGTGCAAAACTGTCAGTTGTGCAGCAGCTTAAACGATACTCAAGCAACATTCCGTTCTATGAACTAATAAATAAATAAATAAACATACACTCAACTTTCAGCAAACATTTGATGAAAATAACACGCATCCTAAATTGCCTTCACAACCCCATATGGAGACCCTGTGTAGGACACCATTCTCTATAAGAACGTTTACCAGCTCAGACGCTGTACGTAATGTCATTTATGTTCTGCGTTTACCAAGACAAGCAAGGGTAGCAGGTAACACCTAACTAAATTTCTACTCTTTATGAGGAGAGAAGGCACATCGTTTCCAGTGGCACTTCCACTGCACTGTACCCAGACATTTCTTCCCGAAGTGGCCAGATTGGATACACTTCTATAAAAGATTTTATTCAAGGATAGTCCATAACCACCCTCATCCTACATTTGCCTCTCTGACGTACGACCAACCGATGTAACTTATCACAGTTATCCCAGCCTCATCGACTCTGCCTCTGCCTTCTGTTTCAAACGTTCATCTCGGTACAGCTGTCCGAGGTGCGTCAAGTCCGATTCTGAAACGGAAAACAGGAAGATGTATTGCAATAGTTTTCATGTTAACAATGAGCCAAAAAAATAAAAAAATAAAAAATAAAAAATTCACCATGTGGCGCTTGCTTACTTTGCTGTTTTTCCTTCCAGCAGCTGCTCTGCAGATGTTCAATATAATCACTTTCAATGGTTCTCCAGTTCTCCAGTGCCGCTCCACGGTACTCCTTCTCAAAACTTTCCACTAGTATGGAACACCCATCTGTCGTGTTTCTCTGGATACCACCAGCCCCATAGCGCTGAAAAACATGAACGCAATCCAACTTTATCATTGAAACTATGGTGCCTTTCAGGGTAGGGTGCAGGGATACTTTTTCAAGTCGCTGATACACACACTCACGGTTTGTAGAAGAGACTGTAGGGGGTTAGTGGCCATCATCTGGGTAAACACTGATATAAGTATTAAAACAAGAATGGGCAGAAGCTGCAGGACTGCCGTGAAAGTGTTCTGTGGTGAGCAGAGAAAAATCAGCACAGATTGAAACTGGTTCACTGCATTTACACACACACACACACACACAAAAAAAAAAAATCAGAAAACACTTTGGCACAAGGTATGAGAAAGTGAGTGAAGGGGTGAAATATTTTAGCAGTGAGACTCAATTGGGGCTCTTTTGCTTTGGCCTGTCATGGCAATGAACATGACCTCTACAAATTAATAAATTACCATTAAAAAGATTAGATAGTTTTAGATTTTTATAGTTTAGATTTAGAATGTTTATTTTCTTTAAAATGTGACAGTATGCAATGTATGCAATTCACACAACATCCAGATTCATTTATGGCCCTTTAAAGGAAAGAATATGGGAACCTTAGTTTGAAGGGATTTTGGTTGCAGTTGATGTCACACCAGTGTATCCTGAGATTTCTATGATCCTCGCAACATACTTCCACTACGTTGGAGTGAAAATAAGCTACAATAACTATTCATGCTCTAGTGTACTTAGCAGTACAAAGTCTGCTACTAATGGTTCAGAAAGATGGTTCTGAACTGACAGTTGGCTGACCAACTATAGACAGAAAAAACACGAACTGTCATTCCACAAGTTCCAGCTGATACACAACGGAGAGCAAACATTGTATTTGTTCCTCTGGCTGTCAAAACAATACGTTAATAATTATAGAGCTACTACGGCATCGCCCGTGGGGATCCATGGGCTCTAGATAGGGTAGTGTTTATAAAATAGGTAGCTGACATTTCTCAAGGGTGGTAACAAAGTATGCAAAGTTTCTGTAATGAGTTGGAATGGCGTGCGTGTGATTCCAGAATGTTTTTAGAGCCTTATGTCCCAGTCACACGGCACACGATGATTCCTGAACGAAGGGAAAAAAAGTTAAAAAAAAAGTCAATTCGTTGAGGAAAAGGTGGACGAACGAGCTTTATCACCGAACAGCCTGCCGAAGCAAGGGCGCAAAAGGGATGAAAAGAACTAAAAGAAACTGAAGCCAACATTGATCTCGGCGTTTTAAATGAAATGCGCCTGGAGCCACAGCCGGAGCAGTGTGTCTGCATCTCTGAGTTCCAGGATCGTCGCTGGGATGGAGCTCATAGCCCTGAGTCCTGGAGAAACTGCAAACAGAAGCTGGCGGATCTGTGCACACACCGGTGGACCACACCTGCTCCGGTTCCTCGTCCAGAACAAAAGAGGGATCATCTCCTTCATCATCAGAATCCAAACTGTCTGACGACATGCTGGGCGCTTCGTCTTGCTCCAATTTAAAAAAAAAAACAACAACAAAAAAACGCTCGTGTGCCGTGGTGCTGACCTATCACTGTATTACATTACTAGGCCATATATATTGATTTATAACAGAAATCTGTCAAAAGGGGGAATAAATATAGGTGTAAGAGATTGAACACATCAGAGTACACACAAAAGATTAATTCTTCCCTATATAAGGTGCCTGAGCCCATTGAAGCTGACTCCCACCCAGATAGAGAAAAAAAAATCCAAGCAATAGGCTGAGTTGCCCTGTGAGAAACGTGGCTGGAATAAGGTCCAGAACGCCAGATGTTCAATACTTGGCCCAGCTCCACCAACAAAGTACTTGGAATAGATGTATTTGTCCTTCTTGACGTGTGTGGGAGAAATTTGGTCAACCACAAGCATGACTCGAGTTCACCGCTTGTACTTCTTAGTGGTTTCAAAGATGGGACAAAGTTTACTCCTTCCATGTAATCCTTTGCAGGTATCTTGAATCGCCCCGAGTCCGACACAGGCCAGCATGTCCGCCAGCATGTTTTGCATGTTGGACGACCTCCTTCTTCCAATTCGTTGGAGTCTGCCTTTTTACGGTAGCCAAAGTAATCCCATACAGCCGACTTGGTCCTTTTAGACGAAGGGAAAAGTTCAGTGCAGGCTTCGCCTCCTTCAGCCATGATGCAGAGCTAGCTAACGTTAGCTGCCTGTTTGTAAACAGAGAAAGAGGTGCGTGTCAGGGGGAAGGGCGGCAGCAGCCGCCTCCGCTCTGCCTGTCAAGAATTCTCATAACCTGCTCATACCGTAGGCACGGTAAACAGAATAATTTAGTGGTTTTGATACCATGGCGCTTTCATACTGCGGTATACTGTGAAACGGCTTATCGGCCCATGTCTATTGATGAGTACCAAAATGTATGTACTCGTACTTGTACTCAGTCTGAAAAAAGTGGTATCGGTGCATCCCTACAGGAAATGTTTGCTGTTGACATTTTTATGACTGGCTTAGGAGACAGTGTTGTTATCTTGTCGTCGCAGAGCAGAAATCTTTAAACGCTAAAGCGCTAAACACGTCGACAGAGGTGGGTAATCCCGGCTTCATTGAGTAAAATTTGCACCGTTTATTGTTTCTACCTATGCATGAAAACGGGTGATTTCACTGATTAGCTCATCTAAATGCCTCAAGAGTTGAACTATGGTGAAACTTTTACTCACTAAAGCCAGCGTCCAGACAAGATGATCTACCCATCAAGAGGATCTCCACCGTGCAACTATGACTTTAACACCTTACCCCATCGAGTTTATCTACCTCTCTTTACTGCACATGTGCATCTCTCTATCGAGAGGAGCTCACTTTCATGTAATGACAATATTCTGCTTTAAAGACACTGTGTACATGCAAGTCTTTACTTTTTTAAATTGGAAAAAAAAAATGCCACCATGTGGTGCTCATCTGGATGGGACATGGTCACCCTTTCAGATGAGCTCCACTACCGAAGAAAACCCATGTAAATTTTGTGTTTACATAAAAATATAGTAACAAGTGTCTTTTCAGTTTAAAAAAGTAAAGACTTAAATGTACACATTGCCTTTCTTTAAAGCAATCGTTAGATGACGGGGAGCATAGCACAATGGGCGACACGTAACTGTCGATTTTTGCTACAGGGATATCAATTAGACAGGGCATCACAGCTTGACAGAACACTGGTGTTGCAGACCAAATGGTCCCCACCCTAAAAATTGGTCCGCCCTGCCTCCACTGCGCTTGCATCATTTCGGAGCTCAGCAGCTCGTCTGAGAAAGAGTCTCTTCACCCAAAGTGCTCAAATGGATTAATGGGATTATTGACCATCAGATAAGATAAAAAACTCTTAAATCATTCTAAAGTCAGTTTTAAGCAGAAACGAGGCTATACGCCGTGACGCTTTGAAATGACGGCCGCGCAGCAAACGCAACAGCTAGCAGCTCGTGTAGCTGCGGCACTCTGATCGCTTCCTCCGTCTTTTATGATGAAATAATGCTGAATTTATGTGGAAATGATTGTTGTACAAAAACGTCAGATACCTGTCGCTGAGATAGATGAAGACTGGAGTGCAGTTTTAAGCAGAAACGAGGTGATAATCCGTGAATCGCGGCTGATGACACATGCGCAGTGAAGGCAGGGCGGACTGATTATTAGAGGGGACCGTTCGGTCTGCAAAACCGGAATAACCCACCTCTCTATGTTGATGATACACCATATTTTCTGGAGTACAAATCACACCATTTTCCTGTATTTTCTGCTCTTTAATTTGGGATTTCTGTGCATTCTTGGAGTGTATTTTTTTGTTTTTGTCATTAATTTTATTTTGTTCAGTGATTTGATTCCTTGGAAAGTTCGATATAAGTATAATATAAACCTGCACAGTCTTTCAAATTTTTAAGATTTAAGTCATAAAAAAAATTTTTGTTGGCACCACTGTAATTTTATTTATTAGCTTTTAAATTGGGGATTCATAATATGACATCGCCACTATGATCAAAATTTGCGTTGTCTGGAAAAATTAATAAATAGTTCCTCTGAATGGGGAAAATATCAAAAGAACAGATGGCCTTTCACTAGTTGTGGTAATGACTAGGGATGAGCGAGTACACCATCTGTATCAGTATCTGTTCAACTATCTAAATGATCTGTATCTGCCCCTGGAATGGGCGGGGCCTAACCCGGACATGGGTGTGTTTGCTCAGAAATGGTCGAGGCTTAAATCAGTACATTATTTTAAGCCTGAAATTGATATTGATTGATCAGAAGTTGCTATATTTATTGTTTATTTGTCATCTATTTACAGAACTGCCTCAAATTTGAGATTCAAATCAATGATTTTGATCACAAAAGTAAGAGAACTATTTACAGAACAAGTTTTTATGAACTGAGAACATGAATATTCTTAAGTGCATGAATTAATATTTAGAGAACAGCCTCAGAATTGAGATTCAATGTTTTTGATCACAATAGTAAAGGAACTATTTTCCACCACAAGTTTTGATATATTCTTAAGTGTATGAATGAATATTTACAGAACAGCCTCCGAATTGAGATTCAGTGTTTTTGATCACAGTAGTAAAGGAACTATTTTACAGAACAAGTTTTTTTATAAGCTCAGAACATAAATATTCTTAAGGATATGAATGAGTAACAGAACAGCCTCAGACTTGACATTCAGTGTCGTAGGAATTTATGAACCAAGTATGCATGAACAAGAGTTGTCATACTCAACACAACTGTTTTATTATTTTTTTTATTTTATGATCAAACTGATTTTTTTTCCAATTATTTATTTTTGCTACCTAACGTTCTTGGCATTTTTTTTCCACACAAAGTTAAACAGTGTTGATTAAGGTGTCTGTGCGTGTCTGCATGCATGTGTGTGACTGAGGGAGACACAGAGGTTGTTCTAAGACTGTTTATTTTTTTAATGATCTGTGTAAACTTGCTGATTCATGCAAACATCCAGTGATGGCAAACAGGGAAATATGTCAGCCTTGTTCACTGTATTCTTTTCAAAAGCACCGTGTTCAGTACGAGCAGTTTTCCAACTGACTTTATATCACCAGCCAAACTAAGAGCAAACAAACGGTTAAAAAAAAAAACCCGACCTGAGTGGAGGCAGTGACCAACACAACACGAGACGTTTTCAGCTCTCTCTTGTCAAATGCACCGCGTATGTTACGAAACAAGTTTACCAAGTAACTTTAAATACCATACAAACCAAAATAGAGGCAAATTGAAGAAAACCTAAGGAGTACTGAGAGACCCACGTGAGGTAGAGTCAAGCCAAGCACAGAGAGAGAGATCAGTTATTACTGTCTGTGTGTGTGCCAGAGACTGCAGACAGACGTGTCTGTGTATGGAGGGGCGGGTGCTGTGAGTGACTGGCCAGTCACAGAGCGTGAGGACAGTCAGTTAGCCAATCAGGATTTTCTTTCAGCACAAGCACAGATATTGACGAGTTTTACTCGTATCATACTCGTGCTCGTCAAAAATGCTTTATCCGTACTGGATACTCGTCTGAAACAAGTATTCAGCTCAACTCTAGTAATGACCCATTCAGTCTACGGTAGCCAACCATAGCAATGTCATAGATCATGTGGTGGCTTCTCCTGGCTTGCTTAATGCTGCGTTTACACATAACGACGACAAGTCACGAATGCCACGAAGTACACATTCTTGGCCGCTGATCACAAATGTGATGATTCGGGCAGAGGCGTCAGGTGTCCTCAGGAACTGCTGCAACCTGTTACCACACGTTACGATTAATGGCATGTGTTGCTGGAGAATTATCAGGAACCATTACGCATGGTCAAGAATAGTGTTCCGCGTTGTTGCGTGCTATTACACGTAACAGCGCATCATTAAGTTCTGTCACATTGTGAACGAGGTGAATTATCTTCACACACACACCCATATTCATCCAACCGAATTCAGATCGCTCCAGTTTTTCAGAAGAACTTTGTGACTGCATGCGTAGTTGGGCTCTGTGCCACGGAGTGGCGCAGAGAGGAGGAGGAGGACAGAGCGAGATGTGTGGCTTCATGCGGCTCTCGTCTCGTGCATTTTCCCAAACATCAGGCACATGCAGCAGGTGGAACACCTGCAGGAGCGCGCTGAAGAGCGCTGAAATGAGACTTTTAGCTGACTTGGTGTCAGCAATCAAACTGAATGCTGTGCAGCAGGGTTTAATTGTGCGCACGCTTCTTCCTCCGCCGGACTGGAGGAGGTGCAGAGATGTCTGGCTGCACGTGAGTCTCCTCTGGTTCCTCTGGTTACTCAGACTCTGCCGCTCATCGGTTACAACAGCAGGTGGAACACCTGCAGGAGCATCCTGAGGAGCTTCAGCAGGAACTGTGGAACGACACTTGGAGCCAATTGTGCGCACGTGACAGAAAACTGATTCGTCATGGCGCGCAGTGAAATGTGACGCCGCGTAACAAGTTGTGTCAAAACTTGACAGTTTCCGTGTCACTTCGTGATAATGCATGACAGTTTGGGCTCCAAGAACCATCACAGGAACCACTACGAACGTTGTCACGTTCTATTAAGGATCAATACTCATCAAGATGGATCAACAAGCTCAGTTGCGACCTCCACGACATGAGACAAAATGAGGGTGGTGTGTGACATTCGTGGAAGATTTTTTGACAGGCAAAAACATGCTCCACAAATATCAAGAATATCACGCACCAACACGCACTATTAAGAAACCTATTCAGATGCGTTAAGTCACATTAAGAATGTCAGGAATGTGTCACGAATGACAGAAAAATGACATTCGTAACGTGTCTTGGTTATGTGTAAATGCACCTTAAGGGATGCCGGGGAAACACATGACAGCCAATCAGAATAGAGAGGCACTGAGATGTCAGCTGGCTGTTTTCTTGAATAAAATACCCAACATGGTGGAAAACACTCCAAAATGGCTTATTTCTGCAAAAAAACGAATGTATTTCTCATATATTTTGTAAAGGTTAGTGAGAAATAAACACTTTCCAATCCAAAAAGGCTGTTTTTGAAACACAACTATGAAGTGATTTAGACATCGTACGGATATTAACGTGCATGTCCCGTATTCACGCATCACATCAGGTCAAAGATAACGTTCAGTAATTTCAAAACCTCATGCATGCGCACACCCACATCCTCCTGTAGACGGCGTTAAAAAGAAAAGAAAATATTTATTATGGAATTTCCCCCTTGTTCTCTTCATTAAATTGAGCTGTAATTTTACAAATATTTCAAAATAAACCAACATTATAATGCTTGGTTTTCAGTAAAAACTAAATTTTGTCCATTTTGTGAAACTTGAAAGGCCGTAACAGGTGTGATTTTTTTTTTTTTTTCTTTTTTAATAAGACACACCAGAATAGAAATCAAAGGACCTCCTAAACTAGTAAAAAAAAACAAAAAAACAAACAAAACTGTGACTTGTACTCTGGAAAATACATAATGCTTTTTGGAGAGTGTTCAATCAAACATTCTCATGTAGGTTTAATTTTGTATTTTGGCCTCATTTGTGCAGGCCCATGGACCTGGCCACCATCAAAAAGAACATAGAGACGGGTCTGATTCGGACCACCGCTGAGTTCCAGAGGGACATTATGTTGATGTTTCACAATGCGGTCATGTACAACAGCCTGGACCATGACGTGTACCACATGGCTCTGGAGATGCAACGCGACGTCCTTGAGCAGGTCCAGCAGTTTCTGGCGACGCAGCTCATCATGGAGACGTCTGAGTCTGGTATCAGCACCAAGAGCCTGAGAGGACGCGAGAGCACGCGCAAACAGGACACCACTGAAAAGGTGCGTTGCTAGAATTTTGACAGAAGCCACAACCCACAAAAAAATACCCACAAAAATCAATAGACAAAGAAAATACAAACATAACCTGAAAAATAAACCAGAAAAGAAGAAAAATATATTAATAGAAAAATAAGAATGGTAAGGAATCACCTGCCCAGCACATAACAATGTCCAACTACTGAATTCCCCAAAAAACACACTTCCTTGATTTGATTGAAATCTTAAATCCATCACTTTCTCACAGATGTTTCTCTGTAGCTCTCTTCATGCGTCTTTGAGCATCTGCACTGCTGTCAAATAAAAAGGCAGATTACAGATAAACGGAGTTGGTTGACGTGAAAAACAATGTACGAAAAGACAAACATCAATGAAAACTTAACCGAGTTTGAAAGAGCAAAGATCAGCAATTAAGTTAAAAAAATGAGTGATCAGAATCAAAAGTCAGCAATCAGCATCAACACTCAGCTTCAAATATCAGATCAAAGGTGAGTGGTGAGGATCAAAGCTGGACAATCAAGATCAAACCTCTGATTAGAAACAAAGCTTGGTGATCACGATCAAAGGTCAACAATAATGTTGAAAGATCAGCATTCACGATCAAAGATCAGCATCAAAGGCCAGCAATCAGTCACAATTAAAGGTCGGCGTGTAATAGGGGTCAAACAGAGGTCACTAAATGTTTACATACATGTTAGATTATGTTAAATGTTATAAATTGCTCCATGGTATTTTACTTCAGCTGAAATAAGTTTTTCCCCGTGAAAGGCAGGAAGTTAAAGTCTTTAAACTTTCAACTTTGAAAAATGATTTACAGAAATAACGAGTGCTTGTGATGTACACTTAATGTCCTGTAACCCCTAAACCCTGTAGTGTTGTACAACCCCAAATCATAAAAAGTTGGGACAATATGGAATATGCAAATCCAAAAATAAAAAAACAGTGGTTCTTACATTGACTTTGACTTCTGTTTAATTACAGACACATTGAACCGAAGGTATTTCATATTTTGTGCAGTCAGTGTCATGTCATTTACACCCATTCCTGCATTTAACGCCTGGAACACATTCCAAAAAGAGTTGGGACAGGCAGGTTATTCCAAATAAAAGGATTAAATCATAATTTTCCAAGGTAGTTTTTTTGAGACAAGTCAGGGGATGGATACATGAACATTTCCAGGTCACTGAATATGTTTTGGACTGCATTTACATCGATCATTAAGAAAAATAATCAGTATGGGACTGTGTGGTAAATCTGTGTCAAGTAGGCAGTTCTCAAAAATGGAGTGACCACGGCAGAAGGAGACCAGTGAGGGAAGGAGACTAGTGAGGGAAGCCACCAAAACAGACAACAGCTTTGAAGGAACTACAAATTAAATGAAATTGACAACATAAAACATACAATATGTTGGGTTCATACTGTCTGCAGTGAAATAGAAGTCAAAATAAATGTAAGGATCAGTTTTGTTTGTTCATTTGTTTGTGTTTCTATTTCCCAACTAGAGCACAATAGGTGCTATTAGAGTATTGTTTAGTCACTAGCCTATAGCAGTCTGCCTCTCAGTAGGAGGGTCTGGTTAGGTTTAAAACTCCAGCTTTTGTGGCTTCTGTTTATTCTTCTCTACAAGAGTCAAGACAGAAGTCAGACTACCAGAGCAAGAATTTTAGCTGAGGAAGCTTCTGCGATTTGAAGTGAAACATCCTCGTGTCAAGCAACCCAGTCCAGTCGAAGATTCAAGCTTCTCTACTATGGAAACCACCTGGACAACTGAGAGCCTTCACAGAAACATTAGGAGGGTGCTAACTAGAGCACAATAGATGCTAATGAGATCAACAGATGGATCGGTGCAGCATCTGCAGTGATGCGGTCGCTGTATCGGACCGTCGTGGTGAAGAGAGCTGAGTAGGGGGGCAAAGTTCTCGATTTACCAATCGATCTACGTTCCGATCCTCACCTATGGTCATGAGATTTGGCTCATGACCAAAAGAACGAGATCGCGAGTACAAGCGGCCTAGATGAGTTTCCTCTGCAGGGTGGCTGGGTGCTCCCTTAGAGATAGGGTGGGGAGCTCGGTCACTCGGGAGGAGCTCGGAGTCGAGCCGCTGCTCCTCCACGTCGAAAGGAGCCAGTTGAGGTGGCTCGGGCATCTTTTCCGGATGCCCCCTAGACGCCTCGCTGGAGAGGTGTTCCGGGCACGTCCCATCGGGAGGAGGCCCCGGGGAAGACCCAAGACACGCTGGAGGGACTGCGTCTCTTGGCTGGCTTGGGAACGCCTTGGGGTTCACTTGGAGGAGCTGGGGAAGGTGTGTTTTGATCGGGAGGTCTGGGTGGCTTTGCTTGAGCTGCTGCCCCCGCGACCCGACTTCGGATAAAGCGGAAGAAAATGGATGGATGGATGTTTAGTCACTAGCCTATAGCAGTGCCTCTCGGGAGGAGGGGTCTGGTTAGGTTTAAAACTCCAGCTTTTGTGGCTTCTGTTTTGTTCTTCTCTACAAGAGTCAAGACAGAAGTCAGACTACCAGAGCAAGAATTTTAGCTGAGGAAGCTTCTGCAATTTGAAGCGAAACATCCTCGCGTCAAGCAACCCAGTCCAGTCGAAGATTCAAGCTTTTCTACTATTTTCTATATTGTCCCAACTTCTTCCCGATTTTGGGGTTGTACGGTGTTGGAGCAGTGTTGAGGTAAAGTTTCAAGTGTAAGTGATCCTTTTTTTCCTTTTCTTTGCAATTTCCATATCTTACCAACCTTTTCTCATTTGGTTTTATACCTTTAAAAACTACTTTTTCTTTTGGATGAGCAGCTGTACTTCAGTTTGGAAGTAAAAAGAGGCTTTGTGTGTCAGTGTGTGTGGTAATTGATGACATTCTCATTGAAGCTCATCTCTTCCTTCCTTGCACTGAATTTTTCTTCTTCATAGTTATGAGCCGTTAGGTGCTCATGAATTGTTTTGACATGCGTCATTTGCCTCTCACAGGACGCCGTGTCTATGTCCTCACCTGCTTTTCTTCTTTCTCTTTTGTAAGTACTCCTCCTCCAGCTTTGCAAACTTCTACCCACCTCACTTTTTTCTTGATGGTTCCACTGAGTAGTAATTACTTACTGTTTTAACTATTTGGTTGCAGGACAGAGGCACCAGGGGGCGCCGTTGTGCCATTGAAGCTGACCTCAAGATGAAGAAATAAAAACAAGGTGGTAAAAAACAAGATCTTCCACACATGGAAGCGATCGATATTAATACCACAACTGCTGAACTTTTGTCTCTTGCACAAATTTGCGCTTCGTATGCAGTGGGCATAGTGCGCGGCGTGATCCTTTACTTGCACTCTAGATTAAATGTATAATGTGGAGAAGCTCATTTCTTCTCAGATAGCCATACCGGCGTGGATTACACTTAATCCCAGATTACACCAAGGGTTTCAAACAGACTAGGTCAAGGCTTTCGTAGACGCAGACACAAGCTGTCATTGATTTTAAGTTAAAATTAAAGCAGAATACAAATGCTGCTTTTGAATTAAAAAAGTAAATGATATGAAATTGACAGTTACTCTGCTCTTTAATCCCACATCAGTACGGTTGGTTTTGTCTAATCTGGACTCCAAATAGTGAATAATCAGGGACACATAGTCTTATTTAAAAAATTATGTTTGTGAAGGATTTAATATGTAAAATGTGTTTTTGTTTTCATCCATTAAGACATTTATTATTATTATTATTAAACAGACAAATCTGTTTAGACCTATCTAGGAGACATCTGTGTGATACACTTCAGAGTGTAGAGCAACACTTAAAATGTACTTTTAATAGACACTTCATGTTCTCCCTCCTTTGTTCTAATGTAAGGTTTCTGTGTCAGAATTCTTTAAGCCTTTCAGCCAAATAGCATCTTGGGTTGTGTTACTGCACTTTGTACTTTTCAGTGCTTCCAAATGAAGTGACGCAGCTCCTGAAACTCTTCAGGATAGCTGAAGTACAATCTCTGCCCAGTAGAATGACACATGAACTATATTTGTTACAAAGCTCTGTACCACGCTCACACCTACACTTAAAAAACACACAAGTTACATCAGGATTGAACCACACTGCCCATAGCAGAGGAATAATTTTAATGTTTCATGACACTTTCTTGGGCACTTAGGGACCATTTAAAAAAAAAAAAAAAAAAATTAGTTATCAACCTTGACACCAGAAAAAAGTGGCAATTTTTTTTCTTAGAAACGGGTACATACAACATTTCTAATCTGAAAAATGACACATACAGCACCTGCATACCAAGTGAGGAACTGAAAATATTTTTAAAATAAATCTTATTTCCATGTTGAATACAGTCAGTGTACTGCACACTAGTAGCGTGATAAACATGCATACTGTGTGTAGTTGTCAATGACCGTCTTTGGCAAAAGCACACTCGCCACCTAATGAACGTGCCGGTCCTTGCACCAGCTGTACCGCTATCAGTTAAAAAATTTTTTTTTCCCCTACTTTTAAACTCTGATAAGACTGAAGTGATGTTTCTTGGTCCAATGACACATCTGCATCAATTTGACCAGTTAACGCTTAGCCTAGGCTCGTGTGTCATACATCACACTGACAAAGTGAGGAACCTTGGGGTAATTTTTGATTCACATTGTCCTTTGACCTCCGCATTAGAAATATTACTAGGACTGCTTTCTTCCACCTGCGAAATATAGCGAAGATTCGTCCCATCCTGTCTATGGCTGATGCTGAGACCCTGATCCATGCGTTTATCTCTTCTAGATTGGATTACTGCAATGTTCTATTTTCTGGTTTACTGCAGTCCAGCATTAAGGGGTCTCCAATTGGTTCAAAATGCTGCAGCCAGACTTTTGACACGAAGCAGAAAGTACAACCACATTACACCTATTTTGGCATCCCTTCACTGGCTTCCTGTCCCAGTGAGATCAGATTTTAAGGTTCTGCTACTAACCTATAAAATTGTTCGCGGACTCGCACTCCCTACCTAGCTGACCTAATTAAACCCTACGTACCAGCCCGGGCTCTGCGTTCTCAGGGTGCAGCGCTACTTTGTGTCCCTTAGGGTGAATAAAAAGTCTGCGGGTCACAGAGCTTTCTGTTATTGTGCACCTGTTCTGTGGAATGGTCTCCCTGCATCAGTAAGTCAGATTCTGTAGAGACTTTCAAGTCCAGACATAAGACGCACTTATTTTCCCTTTCATATGGCTAGCATCCTGGCATAGTATGGTACTATACTTTTACCATTTTAAATTCATTATTAGTAGTTTACTCAGCTTTATCTGTCTGTCTTTTAAAGTCTGGGTCTTTTAGTGAAGCTTAGGGCTAGTGGCCGGCGATCAACTTAGTGTTTCTTCTGTTTTTCTTGTTGCTTAATGCTGACAAATTATACTGTATTGTCTTTCCTATGCCTGATTGTTTTTTTTTCTCTCTTTTTTGAGATGCGTCTCCATCCAGAGATGGGGGTGGTGTCTTCTTCTGCAAGCCTCCCATCCTGTGCACCTGCCCAAAATTTCTTGTATATTAGTCAATTGTGTCGGTACCATTGAGTCTGGTCTGCTTGAGGATTCTTCCTCAAATCATCAGAGGGAGTTTTTCCTTACCACTGTCGCCTGTGTGCTTGCTGTAGGGGTTGGTAAGGTTAGACCTTACTTATGTGAAGCACCTTCAGGCAACTTTGTTGTGATTTGGCACTATAAAAATTAAAATAAATTGAGATTGAATTGAAAATAAAAAATAATTGATGCGGGCCAATTTTGCCATGGGGGCAGGTTTAATAAACTGTTTTTTTTTAATGGGGCTTAATAGTTGAGGGGACAATTCTCAAAAGACGCTTACAAATAGTTCTTCTAAACACTTTTGAGTAGATTTAGTTTGAACTTTTGGGGTGTTAGGGTACACAAGCCTGTACCCTGAAAGGGTGGGTTTACTTGCACGTAACTCCAGAATGAGGTAATTTGTGCCAGTGTCAGTAAAAGTTCATGGAAAGAAAGAGAATAAAAGTAAGGCACTTGCACAAGATGTTGATGGTATTCCACATAGCTCTGAGTAACTGAAAAACCTCTGATTGTTATGTATTCATCTTGCAGAAGGGGAAGGAGTTATACAGTCTGACACAGGTAGGAAGGACCACGTGTGGTGTTCTGTGGTGCATCTCAATAGCCTCAGTCTTTGGCTGATGATGCCTCTGACAGGACATCAGTGTGGCATGCAGGGGGTGAGAGGTGTTGTCACAGATGGTGAGTTTTGTCAACATCCTCCTCGAAAATTCTTTTAAAATAACTTTTTTCCAATTACAGGTAGACACATGATGTCTGCTTTCCAATTATACCATTAGGTCATTAGGAGGGGTGTGAGGGTACCATTTTCTTCTTCCAACTCCTTTTCAACAGGAGTAGATCGACTTGGCTGAGGCTCCAGTGCATGCTTCCAGATGTATCAGATGTATGCCTGGTAGTTGGTTCTCCTCAGACGGTCAAGGCTGTCCCTTGTGGGTGGTAGAGCTTCATTTTTTTTTGCTTGCTTCTGGCAGAACAACTTGTATCTCAAGGTACTAATGTGTATGTGTGTTTTAGTGTTTCATTCTGCTGTTTAATAATTTCAAGTGTACATTATTTGTGATTGAATTCTTATTTAAACTGACAAAGAAAGGGAGACAAAACAACATAACTTTTCATAAAGTATTATAATGTAACTACAAAGTTTAAGTAGCTGGGTAGTCTTGTGTATTGAGATACATTGATGTCTTATGTGTATTTGTCTTTCATATGAGACTAAATATTTTTCAAAAAGCACAAAAATGTGAACATGCTGACTTTTTTATTCTAAATGGTACACAGCTAAACAGGTATGTTTCTGATTTTTTTTTAAAATGATTATAACCACCAGAAAGCAAGACAATATCAGAATTATTTTGCAGTTCATATAATTTTTGCTACCTTTTTACAAAGAAAAATTTGAATGGCTATATCTCAAAATGTAAAAAATTTAAAGCAAAATGTAGCAGTAACATCTCTGTGAAAAGTGAAAATTGGTGAAACAGTGTAACATTTATTGAAGTAGTTCACACACTGTTCAGTTTGAGAAGAATCTGGTTTTGAAATCTGGAAATTTTGTCATTCTGTAAGCCGGTATTGTGAGTTTCCTGAAATTTTACTGACATTGGCAAATTTTACCCCATTCTGGTGTTACGTAGTGGTTCAGACTAATAGTAGTGCTATGTGACTAAAAGATTAATCCAGGTTTTGAGTATATTTCTTATTGTTACATGGGAAACAAGGTACCAGTAGATTCAGGTAGATTCTCACAAATCCAACAAGACCAAGCATTCATGATATGCACACTCTTAAGGCTATGAAATTGGGCTATTAGTAAAAAAAAAAAAAAGTAGAAAAGGGGGTGTTTCACAATAATAGTAGTGTGGCATTCAGTGCAGTGAGTTTGTCAGTTTTGTGGAACAAACAGGTGTGAATCAGGTGTCCCCTATTTAAGGTGAAGCCAGCACCTGTTGAACCTTTGAAAGCCTGAGGAAAATGGGACGTTCAAGACATTGTTCAGAAGAACAGCGTAGCTTGATTAAAAAGTTGATTGGAGAGGGGTTAAACTTATAAGCAGGTGCAAAAAATTATAGGCTGTTCATCTACAATGATCTGCAATGCTTTAAAATGGACAAAAAACAGACACGCATGGAAGAAAACGGAAGACAACCATCAAAATGGATAGAAGAATAACCAGAATGGCAAGGCTCACCCATTGATCAGCTCCAGGATGATCAAAGACAGTCTGAAGTTACCTGTAAGTACTGTGACAGTTAGAAGCACCTGTGTGAAGCTAATTTATTTGCAAGAATCCCCCGCAAAGTCCCTCTGTTAAATAAAAGACGTGCAGAAGAGGTTACAATTTGCCAAAGAACACATCAACTGGCCTAAAGAGAAATGGAGGAATATTTTGTGACTGATGAGAGTAAAATTGTTCTTTTTGGGTCCAAGGGCCGCAGACAGTTTGTGAGACGACCCCAAACTCTGAATTCAAGCCACAGGTCACAGTGAAGCATGGTGGTGCTAGCATCATGATATGGGCATGTTTCTCCTACTATGGTGTTGGGCCTATATATTGCATACCAGGTATCATGGATCAGTTTGGATATGTCAAAATACTTGAAGAGGTCATGTTGCCTTATGCTGAAGAGGACATGCCCTTGAAATGGGTGTTTCAACAAGACAATGACCCAAGCACACTAGTAAACCAGCAAAATCTTGGTTTCAAACCAACAAACTTAATGCCTCGCAGATGTGAAGAAATCATGAAAAACTGTGGTTATACAACTAAATACTAGTTTAGTGATTTACAGGATTGCTAAAAAAAGCAGTTTGAACATAGTTTTGAGTTTGTAGTGTCAACAGCAGATGCTGCTATTATTGTGAACACCCCCCTTTTCTACTTTTTTTTTTTACTAATGAGCTCAATTTCATAGCTTTAAGAGTGTGCATATCATGAACGCTTGGTCTTGTTGGATTTGTGAGAATCTACTGATCTACTGGTACCTTGTTTCCCATGTAAAAATAAGAAATATACTCAAAACCTGGATTAATCTTTTTAGTCACATAGCACTACTATTATTCTGAACACTACTGTATATAGTCCATGTGGTTAGCATATGTACAACTCAGGGCGACTCACAGCAAAACAGCTCGTATGAGCGAACCACGAAACATCACGCCAACAGGCAGGCGTGCACGATCCCGGTGCAACAGTTTGTGCATGCGCTGGTGTCTTTTGAGCCGGAACACAGTGCGAGCAGCTGCAGCTGGGACGTGAAACACACGCACACGTGTTGTGGGGGGAGCCGACACTCTAGCACACCACATGTGTACTCGGCACTTAAACAGATTTCACATCCACCTCATCAGTGATTGTCTGCAGACTGTTGTCGTGTTAATAGTGCGAATGGCCACACATTTTCTAAGTGCCAAACGAGCGGTGTAGATGTTTGTGTGCATTAGCTGGAATTTGGCTGACACCTGACATGAGAGGGTTTGATGGGCTTGCACAGCACACAGTCTTTCAGTCACTGATGTGTGCAGATAGTTGTAGTAACAGATGTACGAGGCGTTAGAAGCAGCTACGTATTACACATTTTGCATACGGATTCCTGCTTCATGTGCAAATTGACCACATTCACACTTTCTGAAGCTGGAAGGTGTTGATTTTGGAGCAGAGCCTTTCTGGACAGCAGCCTCTCAGTCCTTGATGTAAACCTCATTGACACCGACTTATGTTCCAGTAGCTTCCATTTCATTGCAGCCTGTATTTGGTGGTCCCTGACCTTCCAAACCAAGTTCTTGAGCCGAGGGTGACAGTTTGGGCTTTATTCTGACCTTGGTGATGTAACTACGCCTCCCAATAACTTTTACATACATATGTGCAGTTGTTTGTACATTTAATCTTGGAATCTGCAGTAGAAGTGGCTCTTAGAGATAGACCTGATGTGTAAATTTTCTTTCTCCTTACTGAACCTGGCTCCTTGGACTTTCCCATTGCACTGTTTTGGTCAGCGCAACATACACCTTTTATGTTGGCACAGAGAAGGTACCAGCTGTTTGGCAGTAAGTGATCACTACTAGGAATGTGGAAGTTAAGAGCCTTGGCAGGTTAAATAATAAACAAACTTAAAGCACCACTGAATTAATAATCCAAGTGGGTGTATTTTTTAAATAGTATGTTGATTTCAGAAAACCCAAAATTAAAATTGTGCACAACCTTAAATTCTGGTTCTTTTTTAAGAAATTTTAAGAATCACTGAAAGCCTTGTGGTTCACGAATTACTTGAGCAATTTGTCATTTGTCCATAAATGTCAGAAGACGGCAAAAAGGGTTGATCAGTGCTTCCAAAAGACCAAGATAACATCCTTAAATGCCTGTGTTGCTACAATGGAAAGAATTTGGTTTGGTTTATTGTCAGTTAAAAAAAAAAAAGCTGAAATCAGAATTTGGACATAAAAAAAAGAGAAAGATTCAAAACAAATGTTTACCAAGACAGTTTCTGATTAATAATTGATTATCATTGCCGCTCTAAAGCCTGATATTACCATGACAATCACATGTAGAGCCCCAGTTCTACATATGCATACGTACATTTATGAAGAATGCAGACCACATCAGTGGGTGTGTATGTGAGCAAGCAGGAGTCCAGATATCCAGATATGGACTTCCCTGATGTATGTTGCAGAAGACGAAATGAACCATCTGAGCTTATAATTCACTGTCGTTCTTACAGACACATACCACCCCTGGCAAAAATTATGGAATCACCGGCCTCGGAGGATGTTCATTCAGTTGTTTAATTTGTAGAAAAAAAAGCAGATCACAGACATGACACAAAACTAAAGTCATTTCAAATGGCAACTTTCTGGCTTTAAGAACACTATAAGAATCAAGAAAAAAATTGTGGCAGTCAGTAACGGTTCCTTTTTTAGACCAAGCAGAGGGAAAAAATATGGAATCACTCAATTCTGAGGAAAAAAATTATGGAATCATGAAAAACAAAGAACGCTCCAACACATCACTAGTATTTTGTTGCACCACCTCTGGCTTTTATAACAGCTTGCAGTCTCTGAGGCATGGACTTAATGAGTGACAAAACAGTACTCTTCAATCAATCAATCAATCAATCTGGCTCCAACCTTCTCTGATTGCTGTTGCCAGATCAGCTTTGCAGGTTGGAGCCTTGTCATGGACCATTTTCTTCAACTTCCACCAACAATTTTCAATTGGATTAAGATCCGGACTATTTGCAGGCCATGACATTGACCCTATGTGTCTTTTTGCAAGGAATGTTTTCACAGTTTTTGCTCTATGGCAAGATGCATTATCATCTTGAAAAACGATTTCATCATCCCCAAACATCCTTTCAATTGATGGGATAAGAAAAAGTGTCCCAAAATATCAATGTAAACTTGTGCATTTATTGATGATGTATGACAGCCATCTCCCCAGTGCCTTTACCTGACATGCAGCCCCATATCATCAATGACTGTGGAAATTTACATGTTCTCTTCAGGCAGTCATCTTTATAAATCTCACTGGAACGGCACCAAACAAAAGTTCCAGCATCATCACCTTGCCCAATGCAGATTCGAGATTCATCACTGAATATGACTTTCATCCAGTCATCCACAGTCCACGATTGCTTTTCCTTAGCCCATTGTAACCTTGTTTTTTTCTGTTTAGGTGTTAATGATGGCTTTCGTTTAGCTTTTCTGTATGTAAATCCCATTTCCTTTAGGCGGTTTCTTACAGTTCGGTCACAGACATCGACTCCAGTTTCCTCCCATTCGTTCCTCATTTGTTTTGTTGTGCATTTTCGATTTTTGAGACATATTGCTTTAAGTTTTGTCTTGACGCTTTGATGTCTTCCTTGGTCTACCAGTATGTTTGCCTTTAACAACCTTCCCATGTTGTTTGTATTTGGTCCAGAGTTTAGACACAGCTGACTGTGAACAACCAACATCTTTTGCAACATTGCGTGATGATTTACCCTCTTTTAAGAGTTTGATAATCCTCTCCTTTGTTTCAATTGACATCTCTCGTGTTGGAGCCATGATTCATGTCAGTCCACTTGGTGCAACAGCTCTCCAACGTGTGATCACTCCTTTTTAGATGCAGACTAATGAGCAGATCTGATTTGATACAGGTGTTAGTTTTGGGGATGAAAATTACAGGGTGATTCCATAATTTATTCCTCAGAATTGAGTGAGTCCATATTTTTTTCCCTCTGCTTGGTCTAAAAAAGGAACCGTTACTGACTGCCACAATTTTTTTTTCTTGATTTCTTGTAGTGTTTCTTAAAGCCTGAAAGCTGCCATTTGAAATGACTTTAGTTTTGTGTCATGTCTGTGATCTGTTTTTCTACAAAATTAAACAACTGAATGAACATCCTCCAAGGCCGGTGATTCCGTAATTTTTGACAGGGGTTGTAGAATGTTTGGAATTCTTATGAAGGAATGCTCCGGCTCAAAATATCAGACACACACAATCAATTATTTTGGTCACAATGCTGATAATGTTTGAAGGTGTTAGGGAAACAAGCACCAAGTTACTGATTAACCATTACTCCAGCCCATCAAAAATGAATAGAATTTTAATGTCATTAATGAGGATTGTCCTAATGATTAACCACATGGTGTCTCATTTTGTGTCCACATCAACAGAACCAAAACATGCAGCATTAAAGAAATAAGATCACACATCAATGCCTCTTGGATCAGCAAATATTCTGGTTACATTTAATTTTCTGATATTTTTTGGCTCAAGCCTGATGTCCATCTACAGCGTTACAAGATTTTGCTCAAGTGCCCCATCACAGTGCTGCCAAATGTTCTTTGTGCACTTCACAGTAAAAGTCTGTCATATCTGTGACAGTGCGTGCATATGAACATGTAGCGTGTCAACAGTCGCGATGTTTACCAAAAATAAATATCCTGAAGCAATCAAGTAATTCACTAAGGCGCATGCAACAAAGACAAAGAACACAAACTTGAAACATGAACTGAAAAGTGCTCAAGGTAGGGTTGCCAACTCTCTGAAAAATAAGGGACACCTCACTGCCAGGGCCGACCGGGACGACTGACCATTGCCTTCACCCTTCCCAGCGTCTATGTGAAACGATTTTTAACCATTTGACTGTTGACTTGACCCTGAATTTAGGTAGCTGCATACATGCATTTGTTCTGATATGAACATGTGGAAAACAAATTATTTAGCAATTTATTTTTAGTGCAAAATAAATTTTCACTCACAATTTCAATATGAGCATTCTGTCTTCTTTAAAATAAATCTCTGTAGTGCTGTTGCTTAACTTAAAATTGTATAAATTAACAAAAAAAAAAAAATAGAAAATTTGCATCATTCAAAACAATGTAACAGTGCACATTTACACATTAAGTGCAAAAAATAAAGTCTGAAAAGTAAACAATACTGTTGTCGCGCACCTTTTCCACCCAGCCATTTTCCTTTTCTCATTCTCCCCTGTATTTTTGCATTCTTTTTTTTTTTTTTAGGAGTAGTAACAACATTACAGACATTGCTCTCCGTAGGCGTATCTGCAGTGCCAGTGTCAGTGTCTGTATCGATATCAGCCATGCTGCTTTGTTATTGTCGTCCAGCGACCGTCGTCAGCTCATGACATCGGTATCTTCTTGCGAGCAGATGTCCCTCGACCAATGAGATAAGAGTGATTCTGTATTGTCAACTCGTGTCTGTCAGCTCATTGGTGAAAAGCAGGAGAGAGGCTGGGATCAAATTTACCGTAAGTTTCCATATAAAGCGCCAGTCAATTCCATTGACATTTTACAGACTTTTTGATTCTCACAGAAATATGGGACAAACTGCGTCCCGTTTCAGGTCAATACGGAACGCACACTTTTATTTCCAAATAAGGGACGATTCCGTTTTTCAAGGGACGGTTGGCAACCCTAACTCAAGGTGAATCTGAATATTTCAAAGAGTGAAACCAGCTCAGGCAGTTTAGCAGACTAAGGGCGTTGCAACAAGTGAAAATGGTTGTGGGTGGTGAACGGTCTGAAGCTGGTGTAAAAAAAAAAAAAAAAACATTTAAATCTAAAATTAATAATTTACAGTCATCCAATTTGCAACCAGGCCTAACAAATCCTGACACACACAAAAAAGGGGTGGGGTTTTGTCATCCATCATAACCTCAGACAGCCACCTTTCATGTATCTGTCATGTAAAAAGACTGAACATGAAATGTAAAAATCTCTTCAAGCACTCAATAGAAGCTGAAATACTGATGAATGCAAGAAAATTTAAAGTTTGTGACTGATTTAACATTTTGTGTGATCGGAGAGAAAGGTGTTAGTCATATTTTGACAAGGATAACTGACAAAAGCAGTTTTTTAAGAAAAACGTGCTCTTATTTTTATTTCCATCTCTCTTCCCTTAATGCAGTTGCGCCAATGAAAAAGAAAACTGCCTGATTAGCAAATATATTTTTTGTCTGAGTTGTCTGTTTTACTAATCAATAAAGTCTTCTGCTATTTCACAATACACAGTTTGAATTTATTCAAAGCCTACAGCATTTCATGAGTTAAACTAGTCTCTCAGTTGGCCAACTTCAGCACAGCAGTGAGCTAAAATGAACTTGGTGGCACCTTGGCTGATTTCCCCAGGCACCTTTCACCTGGCTGCATTCGGTGCCGAGTATTCCCGAGCAAGAACACCACTCAATGAGAGTTGGACTCTCTCCCCCCCCAGAACCTGTCAATGTTCCAGCCTCCTTGGCACAAGATGCATTGAATTTTGGAGAGTCCAAAGCAACTTCTCCAGGTGTCCACTCTGCACTCAACTCTGTAGAGCTCAGAGTAACTCTTTCCATGCTTGGTGTGAAAATTTGATGAGTTTGGCTGAGACTACACCGAGCTACACAAACAGCACGAGTCAAGCCGAGGCTGTCAGGACTCCAATCAAGCACCCGAAAATGTTTGAGGTTAGTACGAGTTTAACCAACCTTTCCCAACTTTTGTGGGCCCACACAGGGCACATGTCAAATTCCCCCAAATCATCCACGAACCAAACTCTGAGGTGTGAGAGATGCCTTACTGGACTTCCTTAATGAAAAAGCTTAAAGTAGCTCTTGCATGTGGCTGACTCCAGCATAGTCTTCCCTAGCAGCGCTTTGGCACGGCCCATGTGCCTCTCTTCATGGATTATAGTTCAGCATTCAACACCATCCTCCCCCATGGCCTCATGAGGAAACTGTTGGCCCTCAGTCTACCTCATTCCACATCTTTGGATTAAGGACTATCAGATCGCTCACAGTCAGGATTGGGCCCCACATATCCACAGGTCTCACACTCAGCACCGGTTCCCCTCAAGACTGCATGCTAAGCCCACTGCTCTTCACCCTCTACACCTCTGCTCCCCTATCCACACCAGCAACACCTTCATTAAGTATGCGGATGACACCACAGCGGTAGGCTGTATCACTGGAGATGAGTCCGCCTACAGGGATGAGGTGGAACAGCTGACGGTGTGGTGTAGAGAAAATAACCTGCTCCTGAACACATCCAAAACCAAGGAGCTAATCATAGACTTCAGAAGAAACAAAACAGACATTCACCCATCATCATTGGTGGGACCTGTGTGGAAAGGTTCAGGGACTTGCGTTTCTTTGGAGTCCACATAGATGGGAAACTGAGCTGGGACAGGAACACCACACATTTAGAAGAAGGCACAGCAAAGACTCCACTTTATGAGAATCCTCAGGAAAAACAATATAAACCAGAGATTGCTTGTGTCTTTTTACCACTCTACCATGGAGAGCATCCTCACATACTGCCTCTGTGCGTGGCTTGTCAGCTGCAGGATGGCAAACAGAAAAGAGCGCCAGAGGGTTACCAAAATGGCAGAGATCACTGGGTGCCCTCTAGCCATACCGGGGGGCCTTCACGGCTCTTACTGTCTCAGGAGAGTCAACACTATCTTAAAGGACTCATCCCATCCTGTCTACTAGTCCAATCAAAATGGGCAAAAAGGTCAGAAAAAAATTAGTAAAAAGCTGAAAATTGGTGTATGCTCTCCCCTCAGTAGCCTTGATAACGAAGTCGCTGTGTATCCTCACTGAGCTTTCAGCGTTATGACATCATAGCTTATATTTATGTGAGAAATGGCCTCATCCTTTAAACAGCCATACAATGCTTTGGAACGTTGATGTAAATGTAAATACACAAAAGCATGAGATCATAATGTCATGACCTCATTTATGATGTCATAATATATTACGTCATGTTGAATTATCTCAGTTGGTAATTATAGGGATTTTCACTGGAATGTTGAAGGACCACAAAATACTCTTAAAAGAGGACGTTATACAATCCAGAAGAGGTGTTCTATGCAATTTTTCAAACTTGGGTTCACAATAGTATTACAGTTCGAATCAGACTGTGCCTACATGAAAGGCTATTGAGGGGATTTTCGTTTTTGTGGATTTTCAGTCACACATGAAGTTACTTTCATCAAAATGATCCTCGTCAACCATCTCATAATCAAATACTTCATTTTTGAGTACCAATGAATCGAAATCTAACTCAATTTTGGTCTCTTTTCCATCAAATGTCTGGTTTTTCATAATTGCTGCAGCCATTTCCATGGCAATGGCCATAGAACAGACCTGACTTCTTGCAACCACACAATCACTCACAACCAATTTTGCAACCACAGGAAATCTAAGTTCAGTTTTTCAGGTGCAGGTGGTTGACGGGTGAGAAGTGGTCGTAGCTTTAAAAAGGAGATACACAATGACGTCATGGCGTCTACTTGATGTTTCATTTTGAAGCAGTCTTGTCTGTCAAACAATGAAGATACATATACCACTGCAAATAATTAAATGATGAATGTGTGAAACACTAAGTAAGTAAGTAAGCTTTATTTATAAAGCTTACTTACTATTTTCAACAACCATGACATTCATGGCATCATGAGGTCATACCAGGAAAAGCTCAAGGAGGATACACAGGGACTTTTAGTATGTTGTTTAGGATGGTTAAAGGATTACTGCCAGCAATTTTCAGCTTACTAATTTTTTCCGACCTTGGCCAAATAATGACCTAATATTAGAGCTATACTCTGTTTGAGCTACTGCCATCAGGCAGACGGTATAGGGCCATCAAAGCATGTACAAATAGATTGAAAAACAGTTTCTACACAACTGCTGTTAGAGCTATGAATGCCATTGGAACCAAATAGTCAGGTCACATGGCACACTGGAAATGAAAGCAATATTTATGTGCAATATCCACTACCACTGAAATATACAGTTTTGTACATATTTTTTTAAATATGTAATCTCTTTTTTGGCACTATGTTCTTATAATTTTTTAATTTGCACTCTGGACATACCTCTTTGATTTGGTTAAATTTTGTTTATTTTTCTTTTCTTCTCCAGACCTTTCAAGTCTGAGTCCAGTTTACATTTGCACTGAAAGGCTTGGACCTTACCTTTCATTGTACTTGTTACAGTGACAATAAACTGAATCTGTATCTCAGGTGGAGGTCAACAAAACTTGGGGAAAGTCCTTAAACTCATGCCAGTTTTGGGCAAGTTTAAAATTTCCTGGAGTTCAGTCAGACTCTCAGCCACCTCATGTTCAGTTCAGTACATCCACGCCGCATGTTGGTGTCCAATTTTGAAGCACAGAAAGAATTTGGTAGTTGAAGTATGCGTAGTGCCTTTCCTGTGCCGCCCCAAGCCGAGCGTGTTGTGAATCCAGAAGGGGGGGTGGGGGCTTTCACTGCATGGTGTGCCTACTCGCAGGGACTGCACCAAATATGGCAAGGCTGGAGCTGCTATGAGGCAATCAAGAGTCATACACCAAACTGTAGCTTGGCCCGTGATGGTGCAAAACTGTCAGTTGTGCAGCAGCTTAAACAAGATACTCAAGCAACATTCCTTCTATGAACTAATAAATAAATAAATAAACATACACTCAACTTTCAGCAAAACATTTGATGAAAATAACACGCATCCTAAATTGCCTTCACAACCCCATATGGAGACCCTGTGTAGGACACCATTTCTATAAGAACGTTTACCAGCTCAGACGCTGTACGTAATGTCATTTATGTTCTGCGTTTACCAAGACAAGCAGGGTAGCAGGTAACACCTAACTAAATTTTCTACTCTTTATGAGGAGAGAAGGCACATCGTTTCCAGTGGCACTTCCACTGCACTGTACCCAGACATTTCTTCCCGAAGTGGCCAGATTGGATACACTTCTATAAAAAGATTTATTCAAGGATAGTCCATAACCCCTCATCCTCATTTGCCTCTCTGACGTACGACCAACCGATGTAACTTATCACAGTTATCCAGCCTCATCGACTCTGCCTTCTGTTTCAAACGTTCATCTCGGTACAGCTGTCCGAGGTGCGTCAAGTCCGATTCTGAAACGGAAAACAGGAAGATGTATTGCAATAGTTTTTCATGTTAACAATGAGCCAAAAAAATAAAAAAATAAAAAATAAAAAAATTCACCATGTGGCGCTTGCTTACTTTGCTGTTTTTCCTTCCAGCAGCTGCTCTGCAGATGTTCAATATAATCACTTTCAATGGTTTTCTCCAGTTCCTCCAGTGCCGCTCCACGGTACTCCTTCTCAAAACTTTTATCCACATAGTATGGAACACCCATCTGTCGTGTTTCTCTGGATACCACCAGCCCCATAGCGCTGAAAAACATGAACGCAATCCAACTTTATTCATTGAAACTATGGTGCCTTTCAGGGTAGGGTGCAGGGATACTTTTTCAAGTCGCTGATACAACACACTCACGGTTTGTAGAAGAGACTGTAGGGAGGGTTAGTGGCCATCATCTGGGTAAACACTGATATAAGTATTAAAACAAGAATGGGCAGAAGCTGCAGGACTGCCGTGAAAGTGTTCTGTGGTGAGCAGAGAAAAATCAGCACAGATTGTGAAACTGGTTCACTGCATTTACACACACACACACACACACAAAAAAAAAAAAATCAGAAAACACTTTGGCACAAGGTATGAGAAAGTGAGTGAAGGGGTGAAATATTTTAGCAGTGAGACTCAATTTGGGGCTCTTTTGCTTTGGCCTGTCATGGCAATGAACATGACCTCTACAAATTAATAAATTACCATTAAAAAGATTAGATAGTTTTAGATTTTTATAGTTTAGATTTAGAATGTTTATTTTCTTTAAAATGTGACATGTATGCAATGTATGCAATTCACACAACATCCAGATTCATTTATGGCCCTTTAAAGGAAAGAATATGGGAACCTTAGTTTGAAGGGATTTTGGTTGCAGTTGATGTCACACCAGTGTATCCTGAGATTTCTATGATCCTCGCAACATACTTCCACTACGTTGGAGTGAAAATAAGCGTACAATAACTTATTCACTGCTCTAGTGTACTTAGCAGTACAAAGTCTGCTACTAATGGTTCAGAAAGATGGTTCTGAACTGACAGTTGGCTGGACCAACTATAGACAGAAAAACACAGAACTGTCATTCCACAAGTTTCCAGCTGATACACAACGGAGAGCAAACATTGTATTTGTTCCTCTGGCTGTCAAAACAATACGTTAACTAATTATAGAAGCTACTACTGCATCGCCCGTGGGGATCCATGGGCTCTAGATAGGGTAGTGTTTATAAAATAGGTAGCTGACATTTCTCAAGGGTGGTAACAAAGTATGCAAAGTTTCTGTAATGAGTTGGAATGGCGTGTGATTCCAGAATGTTTTTAGAGCCTTATGTCCCAGTCACACGGCACACGATGATTCCTGAACGAAGGGAAAAAAAAAGTTAAAAAAAAAGTCAATTCGTTGAGGAAAAGGTGGACGAACGAGCTTTATCACCGAACAGCCTGCGAAGCAAGGGCGCAAAAGGGATGAAAGAGAAACTAAAAGAAACTGAAGCCAACATTGATCTCGGCGTTTTAAATGAAATGCGCCTGGAGCCACAGCCGGAGCAGTGTGTGTCTGCATCTCTGAGTTCCAGGACTCGTCGCTGGGATGGAGCTCATAGCGCCTGAGTCCTGGAGAAACTGCAAACAGAAGCTGCGGAGATCTGTGCACACACCGGTGGACCCACCTGCTCCGGTTCCTCGTCCAGAACAAAAGAGGGATCATCTCCTTCATCATCAGAATCCAAACTGTCTGACGACATGCTGGGCGCTTCGTCTTGCTCCAATTTAAAAAAAAAAACAACAACAAAAAAACGCTCGTGTGCCGTGGTGCTGACCTATCACTGTATTACATTACTAGGCCATATATATTGATTTATAACAGAAATCTGTCAAAAGGGGGAATAAATATAGGTGTAAAGATGATTGAACACATCAGAGTACACACAAAAGATTAATTCTTCCCTATATAAGGTGCCTGAGCCCATTGAAGCTGACTCCCACCCAGATAGGAGAAAAAAAAATCCAAGCAAATAGGCTGAGTTTGCCCTGTAATTTCCAACAGCACATGAACACAGCGGCAGCAGCAGCGCTCAGAAACGGCTTCTTCACTGTGTGAAAACATTCAGCTGGTCAAACGAAGTCAAACCAAACGCTAACTAAATTGTTTAGGTTCTTATCATATACACAGTTATTATTATCAGTATTATTATTTTAGTGTATTATTACTTCTATTTTGGCAACTGATTTTTAAATGGACCACAACAGAAATAAGTGTTTTCACTTTCTTGTGTCATCCATGTATTTACAATTATATTATGTACTTAAATTGAATTTACTAAATACAATCACACAGGCACTCACACACGCTTTTAATATATAGATGATTTACCCCCCCGCTGGAATGTCGCGTGATTCCAGAATGTAATTGTCAACATCCTTTGTTCAGTGTTGTTAACTAATATTTCTCCAAAAATATTAGTACCATCAACATTCCATTTTGGCGGTCGTCATCTTTGACCCAAAATACATAAGCACGGCAAACGGCAGCTCTCCCCAGTTGTCAGTGATTGAAGTTATATGCCACGCACACAGAACTTTGTCTTTTCTGCATTCTGTCGCAAGCAGATGCTTTTATTTTTACACACTCACAAACAGATGTGGTAGAACACATCAAACGCAATACAGTTTTCACTCATGGTAACGGCAACATGACACTTAAATAAACTGACTAAATCAATTGAACTACAAAAACAGTAACACTGTTAAACTGATATGAACCACCATAACATTTTAAAACCAAAAACCCAAACTCCCATGGTGCATTGCATCACAATGTCCATTGTTCACTGTCATTAGCTAATATTACTAATTCCTCCAAACACATTAGTCCCATCAACTTTTCATTTTCGCTGTGTTCATCCTTGACCCAAAATACAAAAGTATACCAAACGGCAAATGCCAGCTCTCCCTACTTTCTCCATGATCAAAGCATGCATACACCCACAGAGGCCAGTTAGTTAAAATAACATAGATAATGCAACAAAATGATTCATCTCGATTATTAGCACTAACTTTAGCAGTGAACAGCTTCAGTTCTTCACAATTTCACCGTTAAAAGTATGTTGCCAATGCAGTACATTACTGCTGCCACAAATCCATGAATTAAATATTTGTAGGAATTCAGGATCTTATATGTTTTCAGGGTTTGTTTGATATTTGCAGAAGAACTGTTAATCGGGTAATTAGAAATGTCCGGGTACTCCAGATCGGGAAGTTCCATAGACTCAGCCAAACAGACCAGCCGGCAGAATGGAGGGATCATGTTGCAAGCCTGAAATCCTCAGTTTCTCCTGATACTGATCTTTGTGTTCAGGCAGCATGCGAAGATGAATGGAGTTCCTCTCAGTCGTCATTTTCAGTGGCCAAGTAAAACAAATGTACAAACATAACCAACTGCACAGTACCATGTTTTCTCTGAAATAGCATAACTCCTGCCGGCAATGTTTGTGTCATGTGACTGCAAACGCTCCACGGCATTATCAAATGAATATCTTTGAGTTCTGTACTATCAATTGGGTCGAAAAAGAAATGTGAAGATGTCACTTTAGTTTCTAAGAAATTGTGAGGTGTACTTTTCAGAATTTTCCAACAATTGACTAAAGGGTTCATTTTTATTTAAACAGATAATAGAAATAAAATGATGGCCAATTGCAATTGTAGTCTCAGTAAGCATACCACATGACCACAGCACGATCATAAAAAACATGGCTAAATAAGAACTGTCTTCCTGCTTTGTGAGCCACCAACCTGACTTTGCGTCTCCTCTACGACCTCTTCGCGTCTTTCAAATGCACGCCGACGACGAGGCTGATAGACGTGAGAATACGAGCCTCCTTGGTTGGTGTATACATGAATATTTCCTAAAGATAAAACACAACTCTGTAAGCTAAAAAATACCAAGAAACCACAAAGCACAGCACCTAAATATCTTTGAACTGAATATAAATAAAATGTTAAAAGCACCACTCATTGGGCTGTAATTGATCTTTGAGATGACTCATTGAAACAACATTAGCCATTTGACATTTGGGTGTAAGTGGCTGCACAGGACCAGTTTTGGCTCTACCTTTATTTGGATTTGTAGTCTTGCCAAAAGAAACCTCACCACTTAGTTTTAGGGCAGAACATTAATAATATTGGTAAAGATGAGAAAAAGTAAGTGGCAGGGGAGAAAAGTGCTTGGAGCTGCTCTGAATCCAGACTTCTGAAGGTGACACTATCGGCAGTAATAGGTGGCATTAACTCAGAGTCTGAGCCTTGTCCGGCTAAATGGTGATACACGACTGCTCACCAGTGGGAAACCTTCCTCCAAAGAAAATGTTGAAGAGCTCTTCAGGGGAAATGTCTGCCTCAAAATCTCTGCGGAAGCTTCGGTAGTGTCCGTGACGAGTGTGGCTTGGCTGCTGGGTTGCGTTAGCGGCTACAGACGGATCCCCACATTGATCGTACTGCTGCCTCTGCTCTGGGTTGCTCAGCACTGCGTAGGCATTTCCGATTGCTGGAGGGAGATGACAAAAACACTTTGATTTAGCTTCCTTTATTAAGCATAACACAACTACTTTCACTTATTTAACAGCTTTAGAAGCTCAGGTTAGTAAGGGGAACACTCAACCTTGCCCACTGCCTGGAAGGAAACCACCCAGGTAGACTGCCAGTCCATTCCCACCTCCTGAAAGCATTATCTATTTACCACAGCCAGGTGGTACACAAACATCCCGTTGGCATTTTCCCATTTGCTGCCATCCATAGCTCTGAGGTACCTACAAGTTGGATCATGCTCAGAGAAGCGCGCCACATAGCCAAAATGTCATAGCCAGTATTCTCTGACAATGGAAATTATACGAGTAAAGTGACGCGAAGCTCTCTCATGGTACACTGTGGCCCAAACAGGAAGTGCCAAATTCTTAATCCACAGTGAAACAGGAAATGTCAAATGTCAAACACTTCCTGGATTGACAGATGAGATCCCATGGAATCTCGCGGGAACCCATTGGCAAGGTCACACTCAAACAGTAAGTGCCAAATTTTCAGTCACAGTGAAACAGCAAATGTCAAATGTTGAACACTTCCTGGCATGGGTGGAGCTAGAGCGGAGGCCAGGGTTTCACTGGTCTCCCCTGAAATCGGATTGGACACAGATGACTGACATGTCACGGCACCGCACATCTGGTTAAAAAGACCTGCATTTTGAAATGAGTGAGTCACACTGTCTGCTAGGTTCCTCCTGTCCAGTAGTTGGTGCTGTGTGGCACAAAAAGTTCTAATCCACCTTAGAAGAAGAAAAATGGTTTGCCTCAGATTTGAACTGAACATGTTATTTGAACTATGGACTTCTAATCACACCAAACTTAGACTGGTGAGTAAACAACCATATTTTATGCCAGAAATGAGGTCGAGGTTGTTAAAAGCAGCATTACTCCTTTAATTCAGGTTGTCTTATATACATGTTTAAGCTAACAGACAGCAGTCTTGTGGTTCATGCTCTGTTGGCTTATTAGTGCAGCAGATAACTGAAACAATCCTTCAAATGGTGATACAAGCATCAGATTCTGCACAAATACAGCTTAGACACTACACTTAAAAAAACTGACTGGCCACTTCAATTTTCAATAGGCGGGCAGGTAGGGGTCAACTGATTACACAGGGGCCAAAATTTAAAAATGCTCCAATCAAACTGAAAACTACATCATGTTACTTGTCTGATTATAAAGATTCCAGAAAGGTATAGTTCAGACTATCTATGACTGTATGTTATGGGGTTTTGGGGTAAAAACGGCAAGAGTGGTGACAAAGGTCAATTTCAGTTTGTACAGGGGTCAAAAGATAAACAGTTGCTCTAATTTTAGTTAAAAGTAATGCAAATTATTGGTTGAGTTAATAGGATTAATAAATGGAATAGTTTTGACAGTGCTGAATGCTTGGTCTCCAAAGTAAAGGTAAAACAAGATCAATGTCTATTGGATTATATGGCATGTGACATGTTACCCTGTAACATGAACTAAGCATGACACATGAAACTGTTACTTTTTAAAACCCAATTAACCCAACCAATAATTTGAATCATTTATTTTAACCAAAATTGGAGCAACTAACTTTTAACCCCTGTACAAACTAAAACTGACCTTTGTCACCATTCTTGCTGCTTTTACTTCATAACTCCATAACATTCAGTCACAAATTGTCCAAACTGTACCTTTTTGGAATCTTTATAATCAAGCAAATAATGTGGTGTAGTTTTCAATATGATTGGAGCATCTTTTAATTTTGACCCCTGTGTAATTCTTCAATTGACCCCTACCTGGCTGCCTATTGAAAATTCAAGTGGCCAATCAGTTTTTTCCAAAAGAGTTCAAGTCTATGGAGTATTTGTGCTGAATTTGATGCTCATATCACCATTTGCAGGATTCCACTCTAAACATTCTCTTATCTGCTGCACTATATATGAGATGTAAGATGATGCTCCTCAGTGTTTCTCAATTGCCCTCAAAAGTATTTGAACACTTGGTATTTGGTATTTCACACATTTTAATTTGTTTATTCCATTTAAAATCCATTTTACTTTGTAAAATTATCTTCCTTAACTCAAACTAAAAGCAAAACTCTACAACTTGATATAAATTAATTAAAAATATAAAATCCAGCTTCCTGATGAAGTGGTGTAGAGGAGGATTTTCTTAAAAAGAAGACCTGAAAGTTCAGCTACAATTTGACAGAAAGTACATTTGAGATGAAAGCCTAGATTTGATGTTTTGGTGAAAGAAACTTTTGTATTTCTTCATAATTGATGTAAATAAAGTCCAAGACATATTTAGTGACTTGGAAATGTTCATGTTTCCATCCCCTGACTTGTCTGAAGAAAACTGGCAATAAAAGTGATTATTATTTACAGGTTCACGTTTCAGAGATATGCTTTCAGTTTGAAGAAGATAATTTTAGAAATTTTTATTCTTTTTGTATTTCTTGTATTTAAAATGGCATAAACAAATTAAAATGTGTGAAATTCCAAGTGTTCCAATACTTTTGGAAGGTACAGTATCCTAACCTTACAATGAGTGCAAAATGAGTGTGATATTATTACATTTTTAAGAATGTGTAATTTTCACTGTTGCTGCACTTTGTGTCAAATCATAGTCATATCATATATCATACTGATATGACAATATTGAGATACCATAATTTTGCCATATTGTACAGCCCAACTGTCAACTACCTGAAAACTCTGAATATTAATTTACAACTACATAAAAAAAAAAAATGCTTAAAGCGGCAGGGGGTTACGTAAGAGGGCTCTAATTTGGGGGGGTCAGCTGAAAGGCAAAAAAGAACAATGCTTAAAAAGGCGGGGGTTGGGGGTAGAGCTCCCCCAGAAGCTGAAAGGTTTTAGTCATGTCCCAAGAACCATTTTACTGAAGAAGTCTTAAGGACCTAAATGACATAGTGAGATGCTGAAGAGCTTCGCTCGTTCATGTCTGTGACATATACATATTACTCATCATTGGAGTCTCCCCAAATAACCATTAATTTGGCAAAAATTCTCCTGTGAAGAGACTTCGTACCAAACATCCAGTTATTGCAGAGTGTCACTGGTTAATGCCCAAATCTAAAAACCATACAGCAATTAAATCAGCTTATAAAGCATCAAATCACAACAAAAGCTGCCTCAAGGTGCCTCACACAGAACAGTTCAAAAAAACAAAAAAAAAAAACCAAACAAAAAAAAAAAACATAATTAAAAACAGATGTAAAAGAATAAAATGGATAAAAAAAAATAAATAAAAGCTATTCATAAGAAAGAGAATAAAAATAGGTTTTAAAGCTTGACTTCAAAATGTCCACGGACAGTGTACGATAAAAAAAAAAAAAGCTCTTTGACCCGCTGACTTCTTCTTCACCCTGGGAACACAGAGTAGTCCCGCATCCTGCGACCGCAAAACCCGGGCCGGCATGTAAGGTTTCACCACATCGGCCAGATAAGACGGCGCCAGTCCATGAACAACTTTATAAGTCAATAACAAAACCTTAAAATCTGCTCACAGAGACGGTGTAAAGATGCCAAATGGGTGTGATATCTTCAAACCTTCTGCTTCGTGTCAAAAGTCTGGCAGCAGCGTTCTGAACCAGCTGAAGAACCCTAATGCTAAGCACCAGAACTCTGAAGACTTGGATCTTCATTTTCCTGAAAAGGGATTGGCATCACAAAACATCTCTGTCCAGCAACCTCGTGAGTCCAGACTCTTCCCAGGTCCTCCACAGCAACTGCCACTCCCTTGGTATGTCAGCCACTGGTGCGACCAGACCAAAAGTACTGGTAGGTGGATTCACCCACTGATATTTGGCCTTTACCAGGTCTGTGGACCTCAGAAGGCACAGCCAATGCAAAGCCGAAATTTTCAAGCTGCCTCAACAGCAGTGGAAGATGGTCCCCCCACCCCACCATACACACACATAAACCCCCAGCCCCACCCCAATCACCACCTTTCAGAGATAAAAACCCTTATTGAGCCGCAGGAGCTTAATCTTTTCTACAGATGGGGCCCAAATGACTTTCCCGCGTCCACTTCATAACATGTCCCACCCTCTGATAGAAGGCAGCAGTAGAATTATTCCCATGGAGTTCTGCAACATGTTAGTCTAGCCAATATCACCCCCCCAAGTAACTCTGTGGCATTCTTCAGTTTATGTCTTACTTCCTACAATCAGGACACAGCAAAGGGTAATGAAAGTGTTTTAACTTCATCTGTTTACTATGGAGAAAAAGGGAAACATTTTCACAAAATGCAGTCACTAAACACCACTGCACTCCTCAGTGAAAACTTTACCTTTAAATGCATCAGTAGCTCCTGGAGCAAAGTTCTTGTCGGGATGGAATTTGAGTGCCAACTTCCTGTATGCCTTTTTCAAATCTTCATCACTGGCATTTTTGGGAACACCAAGGATCTCGTAGAAGTCTTTGCAATTCTTTATCCTGCAGTAATCAAGTGTAGCACATCAAAACAGGGATTCAAGCAAAAAGAAGAAGAAGAAGAAGAAAAAAAAAAACTTCTGAATGAAATTTTTTTTCAGAGCCAAATCATAGACTATTCACCATAAGACTATATTTCACTCACTAACCACAGATGGTCTTTTTTAATGCAGACATCATATTACAGAAAAACTTTAACCTACACATTATTTAAATACTTCAAGATAAACACATTTTAAGGGGACAGCTTTGACAACTTTTACTTAATTCAATAACAATTAAAATCTCAGGCTTGAAGCCAGGATCTGAAATGGCTTACATTGGTGAAAATGGACCACTGTCTGCAGGGGGTCTGGGTGCCACATAAGGTCCACAGAAAATTTGGGGTTTTTGATGATGTTCAGGGATGCATTCTGGAGGGTTTATTGATGACTACTATCTCACCCCAATCACTCCAATTTAGTTCTACTGCTTAATGTGTGTTGCATTTGTGGTTTCTTTTGCACATTTTCAACTTTTCTTTGCCTTTAACCAAAATTCCAACCTACATGTTTGATAAGATTACAAACCACAAGAGCTGTAGTCATTTTCATAATTTTGGCTTCCCTCATCCTAACTGACCTGGTTTTAAAGCAAGAAGCCCAAACAGACCCAGTCATGTTGAGCTTAGACATTACATCAAAAAGACATAGCTTCACATCCCACTTTAGTTATGCAGAAACATTCATTTTTTCTATTTGTATTTTAATATGGCTAATCAATTAAAGGACATGTCGCACCAAAATCATAACAATTAGGATTTAGGCTGTTTGTGTCCATCCGATGATCCACCGGGATTACTTTGTGCACTTTCGTGACCAGTTTCAAAGTATACGGCCTTCGCAACAAACAGCTACAGAGACGTCTGAAAACAAAGTACTCGTGAATACTCAGGTGTTTCCGACAAGTGACATCGCTACTAGAAGCGTCCCAGCGTTTGCTTCAATGGAATGTAGATGATAGCGTTAAGAACAGAGGCACAGATTAATTCCAAAGTTGACATAAGTGTGATGTCGTGTTATGATGACTCGTTTTTAAGTGATAACTATTCATTTTGATGTACAGTGAGGAAAATAAGTATTTGAACAATCAATCAATCAATTTTATTTATATAACGCCAAATCACAACAAACAGTTGCCCCAAGGCGCTTTATATTGTAAGGCAAGGCCATACAATAATTACGTAAAACCCCAACGGTCAAAACGACCCCCTGTGAGCAAGCACTTGGCGACAGTGGGAAGGAAAAACTCCCTTTTAACAGGAAGAAACCTCCAGCAGAACCAGGCTCAGGGAGGGGCAGTCTTCTGCTGGGACTGGTTGGGGCTGAGGGAGAGAACCAGGAAAAAGACATGCTGTGGAGGGGAGCAGAGATCAATCACTAATGATTAAATGCAGAGTGGTGCATACAGAGCAAAAAGAGAAAGAAACACTCAGTGCATCATGGGAACCCCCCAGCAGTTTAAGTCTATAGCAGCATAACTAAGGCATGGTTCAGGGTCACCTGATCCAGCCCTAACGATAAGCTTTAGCAAAAAGGAAAGTTTTAAGCCTAATCTTAAAAGTAGAGAGGGTGTCTGTCTCCCTGATCTGAATTGGGAGCTGGTTCCAGAGGAGAGGAGCCTGAAAGCTGAAGGCTCTGCCTCCCATTCTACTCTTACAAACCCTAGGAACTACAAGTAAGCCTGCAGTCTGAGAGCGAAGCGCTCTATTGGGGTGATATGGTACTATGAGGTCCCTAAGATAAGATGGGACCTGATTATTCAAAACCTTATAAGTAAGAAGAAGAATTTTAAATTCTATTCTAGAATTAACAGGAAGCCAATGAAGAGAGGCCAATATGGGTGAGATATGCTCTCTCCTTCTAGTCCCCGTTAGTACTCTAGCTGCAGCATTTTGAATTAACTGAAGGCTTTTCAGGGAACTTTTAGGACAACCTGATAATAATGAATTACAATAGTCCAGCCTAGAGGAAATAATTGCATGAATTAGTTTTTCAGCATCACTCTGAGACAAGACCTTTCTAATTTTAGAGATATTGCGTAAATGCAAAAAAGCAGTCCTACATATTTGTTTAATATGCGCTTTGAATGACACCCTGCGATTTTGCAAGTTCTCCCACTTAAATCATGGAGGGGTCTAAAATTTTCATCTTAGGTGCATGTCCACTGTGAGAGACATAATCTTAAAAAAAAAAAAAAAAAAAAAAAAAAAAAAAAATCCGGAAATCACAATGTATGATTTTTTTAATAATTATTTGTTTGTTACTGCTGCAAATAAGTATTTGAACACCTACCAACCAGCAAGAATTCTGGCTCACACAGACCTGTTAATTTTTCTTTAACAGGCCCTCTTATTTTATTTTATTTAATTATTAAGAGCCCCCCCCCCAATCGGACCGGGAGTGACATGTTTAGCCGCATGTTCTCCTTGAATTGCTGGCTGTCTGAGTGGTGTCCAAAAAATGAGGTGGGCTTCATAGATAATTGGCAAAGCTTCTGGGGAAAACCTGGTCTTGTTAGGAGAGACGGCATCCATCCCACTTTGGATGGAGCAGCTCTCATTTCTAGAAATCTGGACAATTTTCTTAAATCCTCCAAACCGTGACTATCCAGGGTTAGGACCAGGAAGCAGAGTTTATTGTGTCTTACACACCTCTCTGCAGCTTCTCTCCCCCTGCCATCCCCTCATTACCCCATCCCCGTAGAGATGGTGCCTGCTCCCAGACCACCAACAACCAGTAAAAATCTATTTAAGCATAAAAATTCAAAAAGAAAAAGATAATATAGCACCTTCAACAGCACCACAGACTAAAACAGTTAAATGTGGTCTATTAAACATTAGATCTCTCTCTTCTAAGTCCCTGTTAGTAAATGATATAATAATTGATCAACATATTGATTTATTCTGCCTTACAGAAACCTGGTTACAGCAGGATGAACATGTTAGTTTAAATGAGTCAACACCCCCGAGTCACACTAACTGCCAGAACGCTCGTAGCACGGGCCGAGGCGGAGGATTAGCAGCAATCTTCCACTCCAGCTTATTAATTAATCAAAAACCCAGACAGAGCTTTAATTCATTTGAAAGCTTGTCTCTTAGTCTTGTCCATCCAAATTGGAAGTCCCAAAAACCAGTTTTATTTGTTGTTATCTATCGTCCTCCTGCTCGTTACTGTGAGTATCTCTGTGAATTTTCGGACCTTTTGTCTGACTTAGTGCTTAGCTCAGATAAGATAATTAGTGGGCGATTTTAACATCCACACAGATGCTGAGAATGACAGCCTCAACACTGCATTTAATCTATTGTTAGACTCGATTGGCTTTGCTCAAAATGTAAATGAGTCCACCCACCACTTTAATCATACCTTAGATCTTGTTCTGACTTATGGTATGGAAATTGAAGACTTAACAGTATTCCCTGAAAACCCCCTTCTGTCTGATCATTTAATAACATTTACATTTACTCTGATGGACTACCCAGCAGTGGGGAATAAGTTTCATTACAGCAGAAGTCTTTCAGAAAGCGCTGTAACTAGGTTTAAGGATATGATTCCTTCTTTATGTTCTCCAATGCCATATACCAACACAGGGCAGAGTAGCTACCTAAACTCTGAGTGAGATAGATTATCTCATCAATAGTTTTATATCCTCATTGAGGACAACTTTGGATGCTGTAGCTCCTCTGAAAAAGAGAGCCTTAAATCAGAAGTGCCTGACTCCGTGGTATAACTCAAACTTGCAGCTTAAAGCAGATAACCCGTAAGTTGGAGAGGAAATGGCGTCTCACTAACTTAGAAGATCTTCACTTAGCCTGGAAAAAGAGTCTGCTGCTCTATAAAAAAGCCCTCCGTAAAGCTAGGACATCTTACTACTCATCACTAATTGAAGAAAATAAGAACAACCCCAGGTTTCCTTTCAGCACTGTAGCCAGGCTGACAAAGAGTCAGAGCTCTATTGAGCCGAGTATTCCTTTAGCTTTAACTAATAATGACTTCATGACTTTCTTTGCTAATAAAATTTTAACTATTAGAGAAAAAATTACTCATAACCATCCCAAAGACATATCGTTCTCTTTGGTTGCTTTCAGTGATGCTGGTATTTGGTTAGACTCTTTCTCTCCGATTGTTCTGTCAGAGTTATTTTCATTAGTTACTTCCTCCAAACCATCAACATGTCTATTAGACCCCATTCCTACCAGGCTGCTCAAGGAAGCCCTACCATTAATTAATGCTTCAATCTTAAATATGATCAATCTGTCTTTATTAGTTGGCTATGTACCACAGGCTTTTAAGGTGGCAGTAATTAAACCATTACTTAAAAAGCCATCACTTGACCCAGCTATCTTAGCTAATTATAGGCCAATCTCCAACCTTCCTTTTCTCTCAAACATTCTTGAAAGGGTAGTTGTAAAACAGCTAACTGATCATCTGCAAAGGAATGGTCTATTTGAAGCGTTTCAGTCAGGGCTTAGAATTCATCATAGTACAGAAACAGCATTAGTGAAGGTTACAAATGATCTTCTTATGGCCTCAGACAGTGGACTCATCTCTGTGCTTGTTCTGTTAGACCTCAGTGCTGCTTTTGATACTGTTGACCATAAAATTTTATTACAGAGATTAGAGCATGCCATAGGTATTAAAGGCACTGCACTGCGGTGGTTTGAATCATATTTATCTAATAGATTACAATTTGTTCATGTAAATGGGGAATATTCTTCACAGACTAAGGTTAATTATGGAGATCCACAAGGTTCTGTGGTAGGACCAATTTTATTCACTTTATACATGCTTCCCTTAGGCAGTATTATTAGGCAGCATTGCTTAAATTTTCATTGTTACGCAGATGATACTCAGCTTCATCTATCCATGAAGCCAGAGGACACACACCAATTAGCTAAACTGCAGGACTGTCTTACAGACATAAAGACATGGATGACCTCTAATTTCCTGCTTTTAAACTCAGATAAAACTGAAGTTATTGTACTTGGCCCCACAAATCTTAGAAACATGGTGTCTAACCAGATCCTTACTCTGGATAGCATTACCCTGACCTCTAGTAATACTGTGAGAAATCTTGGAGTCATTTTTGATCAGGATATGTCATTCAATGCGCATATTTTTTTGTATGTTCTTTTGTGTTACTAATGACCTTGTGTCTGAAATAAAGTTTGATGATGATGATGATGATATTAAACAAATATGTAGGACTGCTTTTTTGCATTTGCGCAATATCTCTAAAATTAGAAAGGTCTTGTCTCAGAGTGATGCTGAAAAACTAATTCATGCATTTATTTCCTCTAGGCTGGACTATTGTAATTCATTATTATCAGGTTGTCCTAAAAGTTCCCTGAAAAGCCTTCAGTTAATTCAAAATGCTGCAGCTAGAGTACTGACGGGGACTAGAAGGAGAGAGCATATCTCACCCATATTGGCCTCTCTTCATTGGCTTCCTGTTAATTCTAGAATAGAATTTAAAATTCTTCTTCTTACTTATAAGGTTTTGAATAATCAGGTCCCATCTTATCTTAGGGACCTCATAGTACCATATCACCCTAATAGAGCGCTTCGCTCTCAGACTGCAGGCTTACTTGTAGTTCCTAGGGTTTGTAAGAGTAGAATGGGAGGCAGAGCCTTCAGCTTTCAGGCTCCTCTCCTCTGGAACCAGCTCCCAGTTCAGATCAGGGAGACAGACACCCTCTCTACCTTTAAGATTAGGCTTAAAACTTTCCTTTTTGCTAAAGCTTATAGTTAGGGCTGGATCAGGTGACCCTGAACCATCCCTTAGTTATGCTGCTATAGACTTAGACTGCTGGGGGGTTCCCATGATGCACTGAGTGTTTCTTTCTCTTTCTGCTCTGTATGCACCACTCTGCATTTAATCATTAGTGATTGCTCTCTGTTCCCCTCCACAGCATGTCTTTTTCCTGGTTCTCTCCATCAGCCCCAACCAGTCCCAGCAGAAGACTGCCCCTCCCTGAGCCTTGTTCTGCTGCAGGTTTCTTCCTGTTAAAAGGGAGTTTTTCCTTCCCACTGTCACCAAGTGCTTGCTCACAGGGGGTCGTTTTGACAGTTGTGGTTTTTCTGTAATTATTGTATGGCTTTGCCTTGCAATATGAATATGTTTGTTGTGATTTGGCGCTATATAAATGAAATTGATTTGATTTGATTTATTCTGCACTCTTTACCTGTATTAACTGCACCTGTTTGAACTTGTTACCTGTATAAAAGACACCTGTTCACAAACTCAATCAATCACACTCCAACCTGTCCATCATAGCCAAGACCAAAGAGCTGTTTAAGGACACCAGAGACAAAACTGTAGACCTGCACAAGGCTGGGATGGACTACAGGACAACAGGCAAGCAGCTTGGTAGAAAACAACAACTGTTATGATTATTAATTAGAAAGTGGAAGAAACACAAGATGACTTTCAATCTCCCTTGGACTGGGATTCCATGCAAGTTCTCACTTTGTGGGGTAAGGATGATTCTGAGAAAGCTCAGAACTACACAGGAGGACCTGGTCAATGACCTGAAGAGAGCTGGGACCACATTCACAAAGATTACATTAGTAGCACATGATGCTGTCATGGTTTAAAATCCTGCAGGGCAGCAAGGTCCCCCTGCTCAAGCCACCACATGTCCAGGCCCGTTTGAAGTTCACCAGTGACCATCTGGATGATCCAGAGGAGGCATGGGAGAAGGTCATGTGGTCAGATGAGACCAGAATAGAGCTTTTTGGAATCAACGCCACTTACCATGTTTAGAGGATGAGAACAACCCCAAGAAAACCATCCCAACCATGAAGCATGGGGATGGAAACATCATACTCTGGGGATGTTCTTCTGCAAAGGGGACAGGATGACTGCACTGTATTGAATGGAGGATGGGTGGGGTCATGTATTGAGAGATTCTGGCAAACAACCTCCTTCCCTCAGTAAGAGCATTGAAGATGGGTCATGGCTGGGCCTTCCAGCATGACAATGACCCCAAGCACACAGCCAGGGCAACTAAGAAGGGGCTCTGTAAGAAGCATTTCAAGGTCCTGGAGTGGCTTGCCCAGTCTCCAGACCTGAACTCAATAGAAAATCTTTGGAGGGAGCTGAAACTCCAAACCTGAAAGATTTGGAGAAAATCTGTATGGAGGAGTGGACCAAAATCCCTGCTGCAGTGTTTGCAAACCTGGTGAAAAACTACAGGAAACATTTGACCTCTGTAATTGCAAACAAAGACTACTGTACCAAATATTAACATAGATTTTCACAGGTGTTCAAATACTTATTTGCAGCAGTAACATACAAATAAATTATTAAACAAATCATACATTGTAATTTTCGGATTTTTTTAGATTATGTCTCTCACAGTGGACGTGCACCTAAGATGAAAATTTCAGACCCCTCCATGATTTCTAAGTGGGAGAACTTGCAAAATCGCAGGGTGTTCAAATACTTATTTTCCTCACTGTAGTTACGATAAAAGCTGCGGCTCCAACAACGTTGATATGCACCTGCAGCCAAGAGTCAGCCTGTCAAACCAAGCATCTCTGGTGCAGGATCAGTTTTGTCCACGATTAATTTTGAGTGTTGTCATCAATAAAATCTAAAAAAAAAGAAATAAGCGCGCGCTCACACACAGCGCGCTTCGCAGCACATATACACACATTCCAGTTCCAAATTTACACTCTCTCACAGTAAAAAAAAAGAAAAAAAGAAAATAAAAGAAAGAAAGAAATCTAACCACAAAACACAAAAGGGGTAAAATCCTGAAAATGCTAGACTCACCATCATGTTATGAATTAATTTCCAAATGTAAACTTCACACGATCAAAGAAGTGTGCGAGCTCGCTGGCTGCAGCTCTGCCTCTCTCTCGATCGTGGCACGTAAAAATAACATCCATTAACTCCTGGAAATAATGTATTCGGACTTTTTTTAATGTAACAAATCCATCTCCGTGCCCAGACAGTCTGTTAAAAAGAGTCAGATGTCCCACGTCCACACAGCTTCAGTAAACCAGCATCCACACAAACAACTCGTCACCACACTTTAGGCTCCAAAATCTGACACTGAAAAAGTTAAGAGTTTCAGGGTGAAGCATGTCGTCTCCTCTCTGCAAGGGCGTAGGTTTGATCTCAGCTTTGGTAGGGACAATACCTGTTGCCAGATATGAAATATGAAACTATCGTACCAAAACCTCAAAATTATCGTATTTTGGGAGAAATGATCGTACACAAACAAAACGCATACAACGTAGCTATTTTTGTATTTTTTTTTTTTAATTCACAAAGAATTTTATGGCACATTTTTAAACAGTAATTATAGTAATGGGGAAACTGGCACAAAAAGAACACAAATGCACAAGCAAATGCACTACCAGACTAGAAAGATTTTTTTTTTCTGTGAAGGGACACAAACGTGTTAATTACCAGACTAGAAAGAGTCGAATTCAACCTCGAGGTCGCTGTCGTCATCTGATGCCATGGCCACTTGTGCAGATTTTGTTGAACACTGAAAAAATGTTGACACCTCCATAAGGAACTTGAACTTTTTTTATTTTTCTTGTATATCTCTTTGCTCTTGTGTTTTGTTCATTTGTTATTGCATTTGTTGAAATAAATGTGTGTGGTGTGTCTTTGATGCCTCCTGAGTGCAACGCCTGCAAAATGATTCTTGGGTGTCAGAGAGAGATGCGTGTTTGGGCAACCAACTGAAATTATCGTACATATTGGATTTTTTTCCCATTATTGATCGTACATCGTACAGAGGGCAAAACTATCGTACAAATACGATAATTATCATACATCTGGCAACACTGCTCCCGGACCTCCCACTTTACAAATTAAGCACTACCTGCCACGAGATGCACTTTGTTTACGTCCATGTGAGAAGAACGTGAGCCAATGAAATTGCAACATGGGTAACCCTGTCACTCTGGCACGTCGAAAACACAAAACGTGACGACTAAAATTATAGTATCGAGTTCGCAAAAAAATAGTGAATGATTTTGTTATATAAAAAAATGCTAAATATTGGTAGGGACTATTTTGCCATCCCTATGATCCCTATGGTCCATATGCAAACCTACGCCCCTGCCTCTCTGTAAATCTGAGCCATCACTTTCGAACAGCAGCGCAAAAGCTTAGTTTTTGGACAGAGCAGGTTCGTTTCCCTCTGTCTGTCAGTCACTGGGATGTTTCTGTTTTGCTAATAAGGACGTCACATACTGAAAAAGGCAGAGGATTGTCGAGTGAGACGTTTTCCGGAAATGCGGCTGCTAACAGAGTGAGAAGAATAAAATACATCAGAAAATCACTAATTATTAGCACGTGTGCAGTGTGTTGAGGCTGAAGGATTTTCAGGCTGTCTGTGAAGGAAAAGAGTCAAGACATTGACCATTTGTCAAATAACAGGTTTTTTTTAAATATGAAGTACTTCGGACGCTGTGCCAACCAGTGTGTCCTGACTGGAACAGTGTGAAGTGTGGCCTTCTGAGCTCTGCTTTTAACCACATCAGGGCAGGAGGAAATTATGCATACAGTGTTAAAAAGAATGCATCTGTTCAAACATAAACCCAGAGTTAATTACACAGGAACAGGATGTCAAAACAAACTCTGGACTGAATGATTGTCCTTCTGTCTACAAGAAGGACAGGGCTGTGATGATCAAAGGGTCTTTTCAGCATGGCATGGATCAAGGGTCACTTGGAGGTCTTGTGAGCCACTGACCAGGGTTCTGTAGTGTCTCTCCTGGGCCATTTTTGTGACAAGCCAGGCAAGCTCAAGGGATGGGTTTTATCAGATGTACCACAAGGCTGTTATCAGGACTTTGCATGTCTTGATATTTAACTAACAGAAAGGTTACAGCTGGTCAAAACAGAACTTTAAACATTTAGTCAAAGTTTTAATTACAAAACAGAACATTTACTTATTTGAAAAGCAGTATTTATCATTTCAGTTTCACAAGAGATAATTATGAGTACTTTTATGTTGTCTTACTCACTGGGATGTTAAAAACATGAGACATGTCCTTTAAACTTAGGCCCAGAACGATAGTAAAACGTAGGCCCAGAATAGTTGCTAAAATAACAGCAATAACAATAATAATAAGTAGTTATTATTATAATTATTATTATTAAGTAGTAGTATGAAAAATGTCTTCAAAAGCGGACCTTTAATCAAGGGGTGTTGTGGAGGGCACGTCCCCCTATAACACCCTCTTTTCGTCTGGATTTGCCCCTGGTTTGCTGTCTCTGATCAGAAACAATCAAGAATTTGTGTATTTATGTGGAAAGTGTGACTTCATTGAGAGGTAAGAAGGGTTTACTGGCGCATTTATTTCGTGCCATCCTCAGAAAGAGATTTTAGGCATATTTTGGGTATTTAAAAAAAGCATTACTGTTTGTTGTTATGCGTCATGGGAATCTAGCTGAATCTAGCCACAGACAGGACATAGAGGAATGAGAGGAACAGACACCAGGACTCACTGCCAGGAGAAACAACAAAAACAAAACAGACGTTATTCTAAAAATGTATTTTTGAATGCGGTAAATCTTATATCTTGCATCCAGCCTTGATTTTCTGTCAGAGCGAACGTTGCCTTTTGGTAGCCCAATTGACGGAACGTTAATCCCTGAAACAAACACTTCCAATGCAAAGTTGAAAGAATTATTCATTTTGACAAACATTATTAAAACTTTCTGCTCATCACTCAAATGCAATGCATACAAAAAGAGTGCAAACCTAACATGTGTAGCATAATATATTGACATCACAGTGTTTCAGTTCCAATGATATTTCCACAAATTAATAAATTATTTTTTCAGTATTTTGTCAGCGTTACTCATCACTGACTCCATGAAAAATATTTCTGCCCTGATAAGTGTTCTCACTGGCCTGGTAGACTGCCAAGCCTATAATACTGTAGGTGAAACACTGCCTTATGACTGAGTTAACTGAGGTCATTTCATGTCATTTGGTACTGATTAGATGGGGAAGGCTCCTCATTTTCGGGGCTACACATAATCAGTTAAAGACTTATAAAATCAAGATCCACTTTGGAAGTGAAGTGAGCACTGCTGAAAGCCCGCCTTGTGTAAAGTTTTGACATCAACCTGGCGAGTAGTTTTTGACTTATGCACAAAGGGGCACAAAGGAGATGATGCTAAAGTCAAGTGGATCACTGCGAGTACCTGAGAACGCCCTGGCGTTGATCCTCTGTGTAGCTCTTCTTTTCTTCGCCACCTGCACTGTGTGTGTCATTCCTCCCAAAGCCCTCATCTCGCCAGCCTGTAGGTGGGGGTATGTGGTTTTCTTCTGTAGATGCAGCTTCTCTATCCTTTAATATGGTATCGATGAGAACTAGAAGAACAATGTCTTGGTCAATCTACAACTCAAGTGTAACTAAAGGCCAACTAACCCCAAATATTTGCACATGAAAAGTACCACAGAAATGATGGGTCTGTGATACATGTGCAGTAGTAACATATATACTGCGCACCATGTTTCCACACAATCGTCACACAGTGTGTTGAGACAATCGAGCCACTTGTGCTGCAGCATCACAAAGACACTTTACTGCAGTTTCCTGGTTTCCTGTTTGGCCCAAACAGGCAGTCAACAGTAGGGGTTTTGTGAAATAATAGATTGTGCAGATATTTTAATAGTTCACAATCTGCCTTCAGTGACAGATCATTAGTGTCGTGCTTCAGTATACGAGTACATTCTATCAGTTGTAGTTCTATGGCACATCCATGGCTTTCTTCCCCTCCTCTATTGGTGCCCCATCCAACCATGTAACACGCCTTGGTTTGCCACACACAAGGGGTAGCTCCCCCACAAAAAACCCGACAATGATAATTTGGAACTGGTTTTGCAAGCCTTGGTTATATGCAAGTATTTCTACGATGAGGCTCAAGACAAACCTTTTTACTCATTCCTATTTTGCTGCTTATCTGGGTCCGGGTCATGACAGCAGTAGACCTCCGATGTGCACTGTGGAGGTCTGAGGCAGAATGCAAAGTGACTGTAATAAGAATCAGCACCTCCAAATCTGAGACCATGGTCCTCTCTTGGAAAAGAGTGGCTTATCCCCTCAGGGGAAAGTTATTGCTCCAGGTGGAGGACTTTAAGTTTTTCTGGGTCTTGTTCATGAGTGGGGGTAAACTGGAGCACGAGATCAATAGTATGGATTGAGGCAGCATCTGTGGGTTACGGACACTGTATCAGACAGTTGTGGTAAAGAAAAAGCTAAGCCAGAAGGCGAGACTCAAGTTACCCGTCAATTTACACTCCTATCCTCACACGTGGTGATTAACTTTGGGTAATGACCGAAAGGTTGTGGATACAAGTGGAAGAAATGAGATTCCTCTGTTGGGTATCTTGGCTTACACTCCAGGTCAGGGTGAGAAGGATGACTATCCAGTAGGGACTCGGAGTAGAGCCGCTGCTTCTTTGCATTGAAACAAGCCAGCTGAGGTGGTTCGTGCATCTGGTAAGGATACCCCCTGCTAGTCTCGCTCTGGAGGTCTTCCAGGTTGGGTCAAGACCCTGAGTATTCCCAGAACATACTGGAGGGATTATAATTCCCAGATGGCTTGGGAACACCTAAGGATCCCCCAGGAAAAGTTACAGGATTTGGCAGAGGATGGGGAAGTGTGAGATGAGCTGCTTGGTCTACTGCTGCTGCGACCCAGACTCAGATAAGCGGCAGAAAATGAATGAATGAATGAATTATTTGATTTCAATTTTTAAATGTGAATATTTTGTGGTTTATTTTACGAGTTTCTTTAATTCTATCTGGCAATCAACTGAATATCTTTTGCACAAGTTTCAACATCGATGTGAAGAAGCCTCACGGCACCGTGGCGCTGTCAGAGATCCGCCGCTAACAGAAATCCACTGCTCCCAGAATTTTATTTTATTTGGCAATAAAATTATATAACAATACATAAAAATACTGCAGAGGATAACACAAGAACGCTTCCAATACGGATGCTTATTTACATTGTGGTCCTCGAGCACCTTAATTAAAAAACAAAACAAAAAACTATGGCTTCACTTCACACAATTTGGTGCTCAAAATGCAGGCAATAGTGTTTCAGAGGATTATAAATTTAAAAATCTAGCAGGGGAAGCCGGCCCCGCTCTCCCCTATCCTGCAGCACGTGGCACGTGGCTCTCTGCAAGGAGAACTTTAGGAGATGTAAGAGAACTTTCCCCCCAGCACTCAGTGCGGGGCACGCAGAAATTCAGCGGCTGCAGAGAACTTTCCTCCAGTGCTTGGTGTGCGGCACACTGCAGGAGAAATTTAGTGGCTGCAGAGCACTTTTCTCCCAGCGCTCGGTGCGGGGCACACTGCAGGAGAACTTTAGTGGCTGTACGAGAACTTCTCCCCCCAAGATCTTTTCCCATATGGGCAATGATCCACTCCAGAGAACCTTTGTGTGCTGTCCTATGGAAAAAGCATGTCACAAGGAAATGAAAAAAAAAAAACGCGGTGTGAAACGGTGCATGATTTTTTTTTTCTTGCCGACTTTAATCAGCAGAAAAGTGAGTCACGATTGAAATCTTTAAATGGGTCTGACTGAGGTTGATGAAAAAATGATCATTTCTGTAGGTTGATTTTGAACCCGCTGCGGGTCCACAATCAGAAAAGATTATAATTTCTGATCATCAGAAATGATCATAAATGATCATTTTCCCATTACATGCCCTTGGAAACAGTGTAACGGCCCAACTGCAGCATAATTTTTTCATGCATCAGCGTAATGGGTCGTTACACTGTTATAATGCTGGTGAGAACCCTGCAAATATTTATTTCAAGACTAAAAATAACAAGTACAATCACTGCAGCAGTGTTCCAGAGAGGACTTCGTTTGACTAAGATAATTGTGTAAATTATACAGACTAATGAACGTGAACTCATGAATGCCATGAACACTGCCATCATGGCAGTATGAATATGACTGCCGCCACACATTCGCGAAAAGTGATGAATCAACTTAAACCGAATTTTCAGTTTTCAAATTGCCTTTTTTTTAACAAATGAAAAAAAAGAGACATATTTACAAATACAGATTTATTTGTAAAACCCACCACAGGTTTCAGTAACGTGTTATACCGACCAACCAAACACTCATGTCAGGAAACTAATTTACCCATAATGCATCGCGGCATGTTTGTCTAAATACTAAAACCTTCTAAATTAGTGCATTACTTTAAAACTAAAACATATAGCTGATAGTTTCACTTTGTAAAACGACAAGACGTGACGTTAATTCCAATAACTTGTCTGGAATGAGTTTGTTTAAATTTTTACCATAAGTCAAAACTGTCTGCCTGCAGAGGATAGAGCTGTACCACTCATAGCAGTCTGTCTGATACAAACGTGTAACAGGCAGGCACTAAAATCTTTGATTTCAGACTTCACAAATGTTTTTAACTGTTAAGCTTTATTCACTATGCCTGCAAAAATATGTTAGCAGTCTAAAAATGATTGCAACTAAATTTATAGGAAGCTAAGTGGTCCGCTGATGGTTTTCAGAGTTATCTGCAAAGCTAATGCGCTAACGAAAACCTTAGCTTCGATAATTAGCAGTTAGCAGAACTGTGCCCACCACTGGAAATGACACAAATATTTTGGTAAAAACCAGCATAATTAGAGTTCTGCTGGTAAACAAATGGGGATATCAACCAAATGACCATTGCTGCTGATAGACCAGTAGTAGTTATGGCAAACTAAACTTTGTTGGGCATTTCCACCTTGTCATTAAACACCACTTATGCACCCTGATTGTAAGACAGCCCACATAAAAAAATAGCTTGACAGAACAAATATTAAGGGAGCCTAGGAAGACACCACAACAACCATATCGCAATCACACTATTTCCCAAAATAATCACAATATAATTTGATACTCATTTTAAATCAAATCGTGTTGACGGTTAAGGTTAAGTTAAATTATGTTTAAAACAAATTAGGATTATATTTAGATTACAGGATTGGGGGAGGTCCTTTAGGTCCAATGTGTGATCACTTTGGGGCGTTGGAAACAAATTGGCATCATCACCAACATGCAGACTTATCAGAACCACAAACCATAAATGCTTGTTGTCTGGTTTAGCATAGCTGGTTAATGCTAGGCTAACGTTACCTCTGGCCCGGGTGGTGGGGTAAACATTCTGAGCTTCATACAGCAGCTGCAGTGCTCGTTCTGTCCGTCCAGAGCGCAAGCACAGCTTCGCTTTCTCTACCAACCGGTTCGCTTCGTCTTTGTCCATTTTAAACATTACCGTGTGGAGTTATTTTCTGCACCCGCCTCCTGTGCAATGTGCGCCAGTAATATCAAATAGCGCCGCGGAGGCTGCTTCGGTTACACACACAGCTGCGTGTGTTAGCTCAATCACAATCCGTCACATGGGCCCGCTAACACACGACGGCGGGTCCTGTAGGTCAGCAAACACACCTGACGTCTGCTCATTTTGAAATCTTATAAACTGAGTCGTATCTTTTTTTTCCCGTGTGGCGGAAAACACGCTAAACTAAACCGGACATAATGACCGACAGGAGGACCGGTGTTGCCAGATAACATAAACTATTTTCCGCTAAATTCAATTTAAAATGACCTGAAATCTGTAGAGAAAGAGATTAAATGCTTAAAGACGGCGCATTCAATGAAACAGATTATTAAGATGCATACTTTATCTGCTACTATTTCACCAAAGGGAAAGCGGGTGTCACCCCAAATTCTGATTAATCACAGTCTGCAATCATATGAGGAATGAAACTAATCACTTCTTCCCCTCCCACTTCAGTTATCAGTGTTTTTACCTCCAATATCTTTGAAATCTGATCAAACGTGTAATTGAAATTTCATATACAACACGAAATGAAAAGCTGCAGCAACCTCACGAAAATCTGTTTTTCGCCAATCTGGCAACAAGGGAGGACGCGTATGTGACGTCACATCGAAAAAAATAACATTTTTTTCCCCAAGAAATTCTATTCCAACATGAAGCAGTATTTTTTAAATATATCACATTTCGAATCCTTCACAACATATCTGGTAATAATAATAATTATAACAATAAATGGAAAAATATAATGTAATGCTAAAATTCCCTTGGCCCTATGAGCATAAAAATAGGAAATAGAATGTGACCTTTTGTCCTCTTAAAATAGGTCAAGGTTAGCCATCTTTGAACTTGTTAAAGGTCTGTGTCCCAAGAATGTTTCCTGTGAGTTTGAGCCTGGCAGTAATAGGACTGGACTTATGCTGAGCACAGACAGGCGGACGGATGGATTGACAGGGTTCACAATTCTTTGTTTTATATGCTGAGACAACTGTGGGTTTCTATTCCCCTCTCATATATATATATATATATATATATATATATATATATATATATATATATATATATATATATATATATATATATATATATATATATATATATATATATAGATAGATAGATAGATAGATAGATAGATAGATAGATAGGTGTGTGTGTGTGTGTGTGTGTGTGTGTGTGTGTGTGTGTGTGTGTGTGTGTGTGTGTGTGTGTGTGTGTGTGTGTGTGTAGTTTGACATATGGGGAGTGACAAGTAGTGCATCCGGAAAGTATTCACAGTGCTTCACTTTTTCCACATTTTGTTACAGCCTTATTCTAAAATGTTTGAAATTAATCTTTTCCCTCAAAATTCTACACACAATGCCCCATAATGACAATGTGAAAAGGGGGGTTGTTTGTTTTTTTAGATTTTTATAAATTTATATATATATATATATAAAAACAACAACAACAACTAAGAAATCACATGTACAAAAGCATCCACAGCCTTTGCCATGAAGTTCAAAATTGAGCTCAGGTGCATCCTGTTTCCACTGACCATCCTTGAGATGTTTCTACAGCTTTATTGGAGTCCACCTGCAGTAAATTCAGTTGATTGGACATGATTTGGAAAGGCACTCACCTGTCTACATATAAGGTCCCACAGTTGACAGTGCATGTCAGAGCACAAACCAAGCATAAAGTCAAAGGAGTTGTCTACCTCCAAGACAGGACTGTCTCGAGGCACAAATCTGAGGAAGGGTACAGAAACATTTCTGCTGGTTTGAAGGTCCCAATAAGCACAGTGGCCACCATCATCCTTAAATGGAAGAAGGTGGGATCCACCAGGACTCTTCCTAGAGCTGGTTGCCCGTTTAAACTGAGCGATCAGGGAGAAGGCCCTGAGTCAGGGAGATGATCAAGAACCCAATGGCCACTCTGTCAGAGCTCCAGCATTCCTCTGTGGAGAGAAGAGAATCTTCCAGAAGGACAACTATCTCTGCAGAAATCCACCAATCAGGCCTGTATGATAGAGTGGCCAGATGGAAGCCAATCCTTAGTAGAAGGCACATGGCAGCCCATCTGGATTTTGCCAAAAGACACCTGAAGGACTCTCATGGTTTCTTTTGGTCCTGAAGGACCATGAGAAACAAAATTCTCTGGACTGGTGGTGCAAAGATTCAACACTTTGGTGTTGTTTCCCTGCAGTGAAGCATGGTGGTAGCAGCATCATGCTGTGGGGATGTTTTTCAGCAGCAGGAACTGGGAGACTAGTCAGGATTGAGGGAAAGATGAATGCACCAATGTACAGAAACATCCTGGATGAAAACCTGCTCCAGAGCGCTCTTGACCTCAGAATGGGGTGATGGTTCATCTTTCAGCAGGACAATGACACCAATGGACAATGACAGCCAAGATATATCTTGGCTGTGTACTTAGGACAGGGGTAGGCAATCATGTGCCATGAAGGGCCGAAGCACTGCAGGTTTTCCTTGCTACCAATCACCTCAGCAAGTGATTTCATTAATGTTCAGGTGTCTCAGCAGGTGATTTCATTGATAACCAGGTGTTTATGTTTAAGGGAGAGGCTCATCAGCAACCCACCTGCTGAGGTGATTGGTTGCAAGGAAAACCTGCAGTGTCTCGGCCCTCGTTGCCCACCCCTGACTTAGGGTCACAGAGTTGTCATGAAGCTTCTCCTTTGAAGGAGCGGCTTCAGGACAACTCTGTAAAGCCATTCGCCCAGACCTGAATCTGTTTGAACATCTCTGGAGAGATCTGAAAATGGCTGTGCCCCAACGCTCCCCATCCAACCTGATGGAGCTTGAGAGGTGCTGCAAAGAGGAATGGACAAAACTGCACAAAGATTGTTTGTGGCATCAAGAAGACTTGAGGTTGTAATTGCTGCCAAAGGTGCATCAACAAAGTATAGAGTGAAGGGTGTGAATATGTGATTTAGTTGTTGTTGTTTTTAAATAAATTAAAAAAAAACTTTTTTCATGTTGTCATTATGGGGTTTTGTGAGTAGAATTTTGAGGGGAAAAATGAATTTCATCCATTTTGGAAAAAGGCTGTAACATAAGAACACACGGAAAAAGTGAAGCACTCTGAATACTTTCCGGATGTATTTTTCTTGTGGTTTATTTTTTTCTTTGTGTGTGTGTGTGTGTGTGTGTGTGTGTGTGTGGTAAATCTAGTAAGTCTCTTTGGCTGCCCACTTGTTTAGCATCAGGAGCACCACAGCAAATCCAAGAACTTGTCAGTCTATTTATCCTGCGTTTGTTCATAGAATTTTGCAAAGATCGGCCTATCTGTGTGGTAAGTATAATCCAAAATTGTGCAGGGTTACTTATGACACTGGGAAGATCTATGAGATTTTTGACATTATAGCTTCAGATGGTTTTGTAAGTTGCCAAAACCAAGTTTTACTATTTTTCAGGGAAGCATGGCCAACAGACATAGAATAAACCCAGTCCAGTCGAAGATTCAAGCTTCTCTACTATTGTAAGGATGACTGATGGGTTCATTGAGATTTGTGTTAAAGTATTGGCATATTTGCTAGTCACCAGTTCTTCTATATTTGATGCCATAATTATCCTAGTCGCTAAAATAGCTTTACCACATGAGAGTTAACAAAGGAGATAAGCATGTTGAGAAGTCATTCGAATAGTCCACATGTGCGACAATGCAATACCAATGCCCCCTTGGGCAGGCCCTTTAAATAGGCATAAGTTCCCAGATTAACCATGAATTATGTCATTTAGTTGTTCAAAATTTAAAAAATGGATTAAATTAATTTCTGGATTATTTTTGGACTCTTACATTTCAAAAGCCAAGGTCTGTTAGTGCAGCTTGTTTCAAAAACATCATTATTCCCTGTTTAAGTTATTATTAAGTTAGCTGGAGCTGAATATTACAAATAATTTATTGTGGCATTGTGTGCATTGCTTCATTCAGAATTAGTTTTTTGCATTTTGTTAAATATTTTACCTTTTTTCCTTAACAAATATAGGTTTTTTTTGAGAGAAACTTATCACAATTTGTAATTGCCAAGCAAAAAGAAAGTGAAGGAGGTGGTTAAGCGAGGTACAGAGTTAATGGGGTTTGTGAGAGGCAAATTGCTTCCACTCAGAAATGTAATAAATCAGAGAAATAAATGGTTGTTTTTTGATTAAGAGTAGTTATATTATAAAGTCAAATAACATGGTCACAATTCCCCACATTCCTGTAAAAAGGATGTTGTAGCCAAAACAGACACGTCTTCATTCTCTCTCTGTTTCTTAGTAGTGTTGCTATGTGACTAAAAAGATTAATCCAGGTTTTGAGTATATTTCTTATTGTTACATGGGAAACAAGATACCAGTAGATTCTGTAGATTCTCACAAATCCAACAAGACCAAGCATTCATGATATGCACACTCTTAAGGCTATGAAATTGGGCTATCAGTAAAAAAAAAAAAGTAGAAAAGGGGGTGTTCACAATAATAGTAACATCTGCTGTTGACACGACAAACTCAAAACTATTATGTTCAAACTGCTTTTTTAGCAATCCTGTGAATCACTAAACTAGTATTTAGTTGTATAACCACAGTTTTTCATGATTTCTTCACATTTGCTAGGCATTAATTTTGTTGGTTTGGAACCAAGATTTTGCTTGTTTACTAGTGTGTTTGGGGTCATTGTCTTGTTGAAACACCTATTTCAAGGGCATGTCCTCTTCAGCATAAGGCAACATGACCTCTGCAAGTATTTTGACATATCCAAACTGATCCATGATACCTGATATGCGATATATAGGCCCAACACCATAGTAGGAGAAACATGCCCATATCATGATGCTTGCACCACCATGCTACACTGTCTTCACTATGAACTGTGGCTTGAATTCAGAGTTTGGGGGTCGTCTCACAAACTGTCTGCGGCCGTTGGACCCAAAAAGAACAGTTTTACTCTCATCAGTCCTCCATTTCTCTTTAGGCCAGTTGATGTGTTCTTTGGAAAACTGTAACCTCTTCTGCACATGTGTTTTATTTAACAGAGGGACTTTGCGGGGGATTCTTGCAAATAAATTAGCTTCACACAGGCATCTTCTAACTGTCACAGCACTCACAGGTAACTCCAGACTGTCTTTGATCATCCTGGAGCTGATCAATGGGTGAGCCTTTGCCATTCTGGTTATTCTTCTATCCATTTTGATGGTCGTTTTCCATTTTCTTCCACGCATCTGTTTTTTTTTTTTTTTTTTTGTCCCTTTTAAAGCATTGGAGATCATCGTAGATGAACAGCCTATAATCTTTTGCACCTGCGTATAAGTTTTCCCCTCTCCAATCTACTTTTTAATCAAACTACACTGTTCTTCTGAACTATGTCTTGAACATCCCATTTTCCTCAGGCTTTCAAAGAGAAAAGCATGTTCAACAGGTGCTGGCTTCATCCTTATATAGCGGACACCTGATTCACACCTGTTTGTTCCACAAAATTGACAAACTCACTGACTGAATGCCACACTATTATTATTGTGAACACCCCCTTTTCTACTTTTTTTTTTACTAATAGCCCAATTTCATAGCCTTAAGAGTGTGCATATCATGAATGCTTGGTCTTGTTGGATTTGTTAGAATCTACTGAATCTACTGGTACCTTGTTTCCCATGTAACAATAAGAAATATACTCAAAACCTGGATTAATCTTTTAAGTCACATAGCACTATTATTCTGAACACTACTGTACATTTCAAAAGCCAAGGTCTGTTAGTGCTGCTTGTTTCAAAAACATTATTCCCTGTTTAAGTTATTATTAAGTTAGCTGGAGCTGAATATTACGAATAATTTATTGTGGCATTGTGTGCATTGCTTCATTCAGAATTAGTTTTTTGCATTTTGTTAAATATTATACCTTTTTTCCTTAACAAATATAGGTTTTTGAGAGAAACTTATCACAACTTGTAATTGCCAAGCAAAAAGAAAGTGGAGGTGGTTCAGCAAGGTACAGAGTTAATGGGGTTTGTGAGAGGCAAATTGCCTCCACTCAGAAATGTAATAAATGAGAGAAATAAATGGTTGTTTTTTTATTAAGAGTAGTTATATTATAAAGTCAAATAAAATGGTCACAATTCCCCACATTCCTGCAAAAAGGATTTTGTAGCCAAAACAGACACGTCTTCATTCTCTCTGTTTCTCTCAATATACGCTTTGACGTTACATCTATCCATCTATCCATTTTCTATACCCACTTACTCCAATAATGGGTCATGAGGTATTGGAATGCAACCCAGCAGTCACAGGGCATGAGGCAGGGTGTTTTGAAGTTACAGATTGAAATGACCTTTTTTTGTGAGGGTTTTTTTTTTATTTCCAAAGCTTTGCTCTGCTGGCAATATAAACCATCACTGCTCCAGTGTAGGCCCGTTACCTATCTCCAGACTGTGTAGTGTGAAGTGGATGAGAGTGTGCCAGTCCCCCTGGATAGTATGCCAGGCTGACTCAGGTTGCTTCCCTATCCAAGGCTGACACCAGTTTACAGCTGGGCAGGACTGGGAAAATACAGTATAAATGTCTTCTCCAAGGACCCAGACAAGTAGTATCAGTGGGATTTGAACTTTGGAGGGTTTGCTTTATTGGTTTTGCTTTGCAATCAAGTAGACAGGAGGCTACAGTAGCAGAACGCACTGTCAAGTCATGTCAAGTCTGAGAGCATGGTGTTGTATGTCACCGCATCCACCACACCATGAAAATGCCCTGGGTCATGGAAGGCAACAAGCAGACAAGCCTGGGCGGTTACAAGCATCATTCTGCCGCAGTCAGGTGAAATGTGAGCTTCCCCCTTGACCTTCCCTAGCCGCTCAGGTCCTCAACACTGAGGCACCTGTGTGTTGGATCATAACCCAACAAACGCACCATACAGCCAAAAGCTGGTGTTTCCTCTATTGTTGTTGTACTCAAGTCTGGTTGAGTCCGGTCTTCATCTTGCCTAGGTCTCATGTACTCTTAAGTCCTAAAAAAGTCCAAACCAAACATGGGGACTTAGCAGTGGACTAGTTCCCTCACAGTGCAAGTGATACTCCTCATCTTAGTCTCCCTAAGTAACTATTCATTTGACACGTTCCAGCAATACCCAAGGATCATCCAAAGAGACCTCCGATCACTGGTTGGCACCCAGGTCTCACAACCATATAGTGTTAGGCTGGAAGTTCCACGAAGACTTGAACCTTAGTTTTCCTGTGAAGATATTGGCATCACTGAACACCTCTCTCCAGTGACCTCATAAGTCTAGAAGTTCTTCCCTGACGTCTCTTGATCTCAAATGCAGAGGACCCAGAGACATGAATGTCAACGCTGAGATAAGTGAATGTCTCTGCACGTTTGACACTTTTGCTGCATGCAGATACGATTCTAGTGGCTGGATCCAGGACGTTATTGAAAACCTGGACTGTCAAAAACCCAGACAGTCCATTTTGGAAAACAGAGTAGAAGGGGGGTAAATAGTATGAGTTACTTTAACAAGTAATCAAAAACCTTGGGAAACTTAAACAGCTGGCAATGTAGATATTTGTTTTGATTACAGTTAACGAAAAGGTGCAATTTAATTTCAGACATAATATAAATTCAGTGAATTTTTAACAATGCATTCTGGGTGGCAAGTTTGCATTTTAATTCTCAAAACTGTAGTCATTAGTGTGGTGGACTGTAGCCTAAGTGATGCTGATGCACAAATCAGCATTTATTCATGCATATTTTATTCAAGAGTAAAAAAAATGTGATTTGTCCCATAGGGCATGCTTACAATATGTCTGTATCATTTTAGGAAATCAAATGCCAAAACAGATCTCCAGATAGTAATAAAAAAAAATGTTGCAAGATAAAATCCATTATATTTCTTGAAATATGCATGTAGACCTTACAAGAAAGAGAAACAGAGGAAGGAACAGAACCATATGCTATTGTAACAATAATAATATCAGCAATAAGTATAATGAGAGTACAATGTTTTAAATGTGAGTGCGACACATGATTTTCAACGTGTCCAGTTCATTTACATCTGAAAACCATGCGATCATGCTTTGGCAGCCTGAAAGTTGCGTTTCACTGAGATTATATTCATTCACACCATTGAACATCTTCTGTACACCAGTACAACAGAAAAAAAAATAAACAAACAAAACCACAGGCTTCACACCTTCGAAGGGCATCTCTGCATACAGTGAGTCAGTATAAAATTAAAAGCAGTGGTAATAAATAAGAGAACTGAAAATAAAGCAATCAAAGGAAGCCTATTTATAAAATTTATAAAACAAGACAAAAACTACAAATATAATGCAAAAAATAAAAATCATTCAAGTTTACTATTAGAAACACAACTATCACAATTGTAATCTCACATAACAATTAGGAACTTGACTGCATGCATTGATGCGTTCCATACCATAGATGCTGTGTTAAAGTCCATCCCTTAATTCACATACTTTTAGGATTAAGTAGAAACATGGCGCATAAAGTAGAAAAAAATATTAAGGAGTGGAAGGAAATTCTACAAATTCACTTGATGTCAAGGGTTCAAATGCTTTGGAATTCGATAGAACTATTTTAATAGTTTCTCTTGGATTCATTGGCAAGGGTATCTTCAATATAATGTAGGGTTTTATAATGTAGTATTAAGACAGTTTTTCCAGCAAAAATGCTCCCACATAAGTTTTCATCATGGAAAACGATTATCTCCACCAAGGAGGTAATGTTATGAGCGGTGTTTGTCTGTTTGATTGTTAGCAGGATTACACAAAAACCACTGCACCAATATTGTTGAAACATGGTGGAAGGGTGGGGTACCAGCCAGTGAAGAAATTGTTCACACTTGAAGCAGATTTTATTAAGGGGATGGAACCATGATTTTTTTTTCTTTAACATTGCAAGATTGGGTATTTTTCAACATTTTTTTTTTAATTTTTCAAGAGATAATGGACATATTTGAGGGAAAAACAAAACAAAAACATAGGCACATGTAGAGCGCTAAGAACACATGAGATCTGTTGCAGATCCAGATAACAGTCCAGATGTGATGCACAATGTGATCAGCATTGACAAAATATGGATTATCATCCAGATTTGCACCAAATTTCACCTGTTCATATTAGCATTCTACACCTGCCTATTTTCAACTCCAAAAAGAACTGAGGGTTCCAGAAATATTGAAAAATGAACTATCATGTCATGTTAAAGAAAGTGAAAAAAATAGTAGTATTTACAGAGATATATAAAAATGACTTTAGAAGTGGATCTAAATAGAGGGGTGGGCCTAGGATACTTTTTAATATTAAAAAATGCACTAGAGAATGGGTTCAAGCACTTCAATTGTCAGTGGAGGTACATGTCCTACACCCGATATATACTGTGCTTTAATATTGTGAATCCTTTAATTATTTTCTTTTATATTTTATTCAAAATATCACATTTGTGCTCAAAGAACACAATAGCGATGTCAGACTTGGTTTTTTCTTTGAATAACTGAAATTCTGCTTTAAATCACAAGAGTGGTTAAATATAATTTAAGTGGGATTTTTAAGTGTACGCATGCCCAAATTTGCAGAATTTCCTTCTTCTTATTTAGTGTCGCTCTTGCAGTTGTGAACTCAAAGGGCATTTTGAGTAAGTGCACACTGTTTTAGCATGTGAGAAAGGGGGAATGTGTCCCAAAGGTCTAAATCACCTTCTGCTTTTCTCCACGGTCACTTTTTGTCTTTTACAAAATGTGATTTTAATGCTGCTGTGTGCCAGCGGTGAAAAATATGAGAACGCCTCCTTTCGCGAAGGGCACGCTGATGTTTCCTTTTCAGAAAGAGAGCCTCGTAATTGTTGCACATAAGTGCAAGGTGATAATTCGCAGGTACGAACGTTTTAAACGGGAAGGAAAAAAAACTTGTTGGGCGATTGTGATACTTACAGGAAGCAGTGGGGCCGGTTCTCCCCTCCGAGGTAGTCGTTGCTAGGAGACAACTGATAAACGGAGGTGTCAAAATTCGCGGTACTTGAGCATTTTGAGACATATCCCGGCTTGAGTTTGACCTCAGACTGCAGCGGCTTTGGCGGTTAGTCCAGAGTCGAGCACGCGTGAGCACCCCGTCCTCTCGGTTCGGCAGGATGATGGCGTTTTACAGGGCAAATCAATAAATCTCAGTCCACTGGTAAGATCTCACTGCAAGGTTTAAGAGGTACGCATTTTAATTTATTTTCCTTTAATTTTTTGCGCTCATTCTGACAAAAGTGTTTTTACGTGTTAATACTAGTAAAACGTGTTAGTAAACAAGGTTATTTTCCTAATGGTGTGATTTTGTGAGTGATTCTTAATAAACACTTTATAAAAGAGTAAAATGATCTGTGCCGCGTGCACACTGAAATTAAGTCTTGAGTCAGGCCCTGTCGTGATGAGCAGACGTTAGTCAGTGTTCGGACCAACCTCGGACCTTTTTCAGTAAAGCTGCAGCCTGCTGACCTCGACTCACCCCTGCCCCAACAGGTTAACCCATCTCCCCCCTCCCCCAACTGTGCGATGACATACTGCCATGAAATGTATGACCTTTTCGCCTATTTTAGATTTGCTGCAGATGTCCTGTCTTGAGGCCTGTGTTATGTCTGTGTTCGAAGGCCTGATTTCCAGATTTGGCAATGTCTTGCTGCACACTGCGACAGCGGCACGGCTCTGAGGGCGGGACAGCACATCACTGGATGTTGCTGTTGTCATCGGTGCCGTTTGCCTCGGACATATTCATCTTTCCCATGGAGTGACCCACGTGATTCACCCCGTCTTTGCGTGGTGGCATGCGCTCGTTAATGCGGTCTAGGCCTTTGGCCTCCTCGAAGCTGCTGATCTTGTGTTGGGGAGAGAAGCCACGGATAGCTGGGATGAAGGAAGAGGAGACAAATTAGATCAGCTTCAGGTTGGAGCCACCGAAAAACAACAACAACAACAAAAAACAAAACTCTCCAAAATAACTGTTAAAATCCATGTAAATGCAGGTTTAGCAGCAGGACTAAGGCAGCAAGCCTCTTTTAATAAATGCTAATGAATTAATGATCCTGTATGAAGACTAAAAATATTCAGTAGAAATTACTGAACTATCATTGTGACAGAAAATAAAAGATGCTGCAATTTAAATGGCTTAATTTTAGACATTTTTAATCTAAAGATGCCCAATTTCCTTATTTAATGTGATGTAATAAAAAAAATCAAAATGTATAAAATTACACAAATAAACTACACGCCATCTGATAAAAACATCACATATTTTTTTAACATTCAGATCAGGTAGTCCAGGTCAGAGAAAAAGAAAGTAATTAGAAGGAAAAGTGGCTGGAAAACTATATAAATAAAAGCACTTTTCTGAGAACAGTAAATGAAATGAAGCTTCAGGATGCAGTATTCACACTGATGCTCTGGCTCATTTCTTGTTTTTATTCATGCAGCATTTTTACAACCAAATGGAGGGTATTTAGGAGCCAAAACAAAAATAATTTAATCATGCATCTGTTATCACCACTTGAATTTGAAATGTTTGAGTGTTTCGTGGACATGTATAATTGTGTGTGTGTGTGTGTGTGTGTGTGTATATATATATACACTGAACAAACATTTTCTATCTACACAAAAGACCAATTTCTCTCAAATATTGTTCACAAATCTGTCTAAATCTGTGTTAGTGAGCACTTCTCCTTTGCCAAAATAATCCATCCCACCTCAAGGTGTGGCATATAAAGATGCTGATTAGACAGCATGATTATTGCACAGGTGTGCCTTAGGCTGGCCACAATAAAAGGCCACTCTGACATGTTCAGTTTTGCTTTATTGGGGGGGGGGCTGGGAAGGAAGTCAGAAAACCAGTCAGTATCTGGTGTGACCACCATTTGCTTCACGCAGTGCAGCACATCTCCTTCGCATGGAGTTGATCAGGTTATTGATTGTGGCCTGTGGATTGCTGGTCCACTCCTCTTCAATGACTGTTTGAAGTTGATGGATAGTGGCAAGAATTGGAACACACTGTTGTATTTGCTGATCCAGAGCATCCAAAACATGCTCAATGGGTGACATGTCTGGGGAGTATGCTGGCCATGCAAGAACTGAGATGTTTTCAGCTTCCAGGAATCGTGGTCAGATCCTTGCAACATGGGGCCATGCATCATCATGCTGCAACATGAGGTGATGGTTGTGGATGAATGGTACAACAATGGACCTCGGGATCTCATAATGGTATCTCCGTGCATTCAAAATGACATCAATAAAATGCACCTGTGTTCGTTGTCCATGACATATACCTGCCCATACCATAACCACACTGCCACCATGGGCCACTCGATCCACAACGTTGACATCAGCAAACCACTCACCCACAGGACTCTACACACACTGTCTGCCATCTGCCCTGAACAATGAAAACCAGGATTCATTCGTGAAGAGAACATCTCTTCAATGTGCCAGAGTTCATCGAATGTGAGCATTTGCCCACTCAAATCGGTTACAACGATGAACTGCAGACAGGTCGACACTCTGATGAGGACGATGAGCATGCAGATGAGCTTCCTTGAGATGGTTTCTGATAGTTTGGGCAGAAATTCTTTGGTTCTGAAAACCGATTGTTGTAGCAGCTCTCCGGGTGGCTGGTCTCAAATTATTTGGAGGTGAACATGCTGGATGTGGAGGTCCTGGGCTGGTGTGGTTACACGTGGTCTGCAGTTGTGAGGCCAGCTGGATGTACAGCCAAATTCTGTGAAACGCTTTGCAGACAGCTTATGGTAGAGAAATGAACATTCAATTCATGGGCAACAGCTCTGGTGAACATTCCTACAATCAGCATGTCAATTGCACGCTCCCTCAAAATCTGTGATAT